>NW_015113937.1:104914-128747 GCF_001443285.1 Poecilia latipinna | reverse complement strand
TTCCCCATTTCTTCCCAAATTTGGTTTTTTTTTTTTTTTTTTTTTTTTTTTTTTTAGGGAACTTTTCTGATATATACAGTTAACACGTTCCAGTTTTAAAAATATGAAAATCAGAAGATACATGTAAACTCTTTTTTTTCCCCCATCATTCCCTGGTGTAACATCACCAGCCTTTATTAAACTGATGCAATAAGTTACAAAATTAAAGCTCCATTATATTTTCTTTACTCTACCTTAGTGTCTCTTTACATAAACTTAGGAAAAACAGCCAGAATGTGAATAATACTTCCAGTGTCTTTGCGCAGGTTATTAAAGCAACTTATTAATTCCAGGCCTGATTCCAGGGGGATCATGGAGGTAACGAGCTGGACTCGCCATGGTAGTTTGGCTGTCAAGAATTAAAACAGGAGCACAGGCTTAAAATGTGGCAGCAGTGTCATGACGGTGCGATGCGATCTTTTTGCCTGTAGCTGCGTCTAGATGCTATCTGGAGGAGTCGGGCCAGTGTGGGGTTCAGGGCACGGCGTGATCACAGGGATAAACACTGCCGCTGAAATATAGACAGAGACTTGGAGAAGACAAGCAGGACAGCATTTGAAAGAGACAAATCACTTTCCACTTCATATTTATGTCATGGATTTTGAAGTGTAAATGGTTCACTTTAAAACATGTTTAAAAACATTTCTCATAAAACATGATCACGGTATATGAAGTACCTTATGACTCTCAGTCACATACCAATGGGTCTATCAAGCGCAGCGGGGGGGAGGGGTTCTCATACATTGGCTCTTTGTTTTGTAAAAACCTTGCATTCCTACGACTTTACATTCTTGCTAATATATCCCTGTTTAGCAAATGGATCTGAAATGTATGAGAATAGAATGAAGAAGCACAAAAGTTGCATAAAAAGAGACCTTTTACCACATTTGTTATGAAATATGTATTTGCAAATAAAAGCTCCTGATTAATCACTAATCTCATGTTGTTTATGAATGAAGCACACAGATCAGCACCATGCATAAAATGTGTTGGGCATCTTGGAATCTGAAGCATGAAAGATGCTAACGGAGGCAACACAGCTCTACCGTTGATTTAATTATACATTAGCATATGTGTTCTAATTCATTTAAATTCAGTTCAGTTTATTTATATAGCATCAGTTTAAAACAAATGTCATCTCAAAGCTCTTTGCAAAATTAAAAAAAAAGGATTCAATTCAGAACAATTGCTTACAATTGATCAGTTACTTATTCAGAGTTGTTTAAATGATTTTAAAGATTGGGTATGATGACGCTCGTTTGTCAGATTATGAAAGTAAAAGTTTTTATAGCAACTTTAAAGATATAAAATCGAAAAGTGATCACAAGAGTTAACAATTCATAAAAAGCAAGACAAACAAACTTAAAAAGACGTTTTTACCTCATTTTTGGAGTCCACCACGTTAAAAGTTCTTTTTGAAAACAGACATGAAACCTACTTTTCATTAAACCCATATTTCTGAATGTTCCTCATATATTTAAATCTTAAATTTTGTTTTCATTAGCTGTAAGTAAAAAATATTTATAGTTTACATAATGCATTTCACTTTGTGAACCGAGTTAGTGAAATAAATGGACTTTTCAGTAATTTACAGATTTATTGAACATGACTTCAGAACCAACCACTCCAGTGGTGTTTGGGCCCTGGCCGTCACTTGCTCTGTTTGAAATGATGTTTCTCTTCCGTCTTGACGCACTTTAACGTGACCAGTTCAATCTGTGGGAATGGTAAAATCTGACGAGCATTAAATGACTCACCACAGCAAGCCCCACAACTGGCTGATCTCATAACCTATTTTTAATCGCTTCATCCCGGCCTCTACCCATACACCATTTGTGACCCTAATTCTCTTCCAACTGCAGGGAAGACTACAGCCATGGGGCTGAAAGTGGTGGAGAATGAGGTCTGGCAATGTCTCACTGCAATAACCCCAAACCTCCCAGGGAAAAATGTTACTTAATGTTTGAATGTTTCTCTGAACTTCCAGGATTCTCGTCTGTTTTATATTTGCAGCACTTCAAGTTCTTCCTCATACCTGCCAGCCAATCTTTCTGTCTCCCAAACATTCCTGAAACTTGTCTGTAGTTGACCAGGGAATCCATGTCCATTTGCCTTTATTTCCATCTGAGATTCATTGGTGTCCAAATAACTTTGTGACCTTTTTGTACAAAATTCATATCTTGTTTTTTTACTTCTTCAAAACTATTTTGAGTTACATTTTGGTATGCATTCAAACTTTAAGTGATACAGATTTTCTGTAGGTTCTTTCACAGGTTGCAGAAGTTAAAACACTTTATAAAAAGATTTATAGATTCAGCACTGCATTGTAAGCAACAAATTTATTATTATAAATGCATAAGTAACACAAATTAGGAATTTTATATCAAATTGCACTGTCATAGTTTCTCTATAATTAAAAAGAGCCTCTCTTTACATAATTATTTAGGTCAACCACAATCAAGGCTTAATATACACATCCTTGTAGGAGGTGTTTTTTCCAATAAATACTTAATTGTGCGTGTTTAGCCAGGATGATGTACGACTGCTAATTACTGATGGTAAGTCAGAGGTGACTGACCACGCTGCAGGATGCGCTCCTGCATGCCTGTAAAGAGTCATTGGTAACTCCACTGGCTGCACAGAGGTGATTATGTAATTGTGTATTTTTTGTGTGTGTGTGTGTATTTGTTGGTAGGGAGGGGGTGGTTGAAGTGGTCCTGTATAATAATGTGAGACAATTGGCCATAAAACTCACTTTGACAAACCTGTTAAGTTTTATTACATGAAATATATGATTAACTTTTCCACAAATTAGTCATGCAAATGGAAGAGAAGTAAAGGAATTTACTTTAAGCTATAAACATGTTATGAAAAGTTTCAAGAGTAATTCAAATATAATTATGTCAATGGAGAAAAAGAATCATCGCAGCTTATTTAGCTTTTTATCTTAAACAGTCCATATATCTAAGAAATGAAAGTCTTGTTTTTTGTATTGTTTGCCTTTTGTTTTATAGATTTTAGAGAATTTCTACATTTTCTAGACTGGATTTGTCTGCATTTAATCAGTCAATCAAGTTTCTTTGTGTTGAATATTTCAGCAACATGGCAGTTCAAAGTGCTTTGAATCGTGGAAACATTAAAAAAACACCATAAACACGTCATACAGTCAGGAGTTGTGAAACCAATAACAAACATTACATTACGATTGTGGATAGATTTTCTAAAGGTAATAAAGAAGTCAATATAACACTGACATTGGACTTAATCATCAGTGAGACACAAAATAAGGTTTAAAATGATCCTCATAAATCGGCTTATTTCCTTGCTGTTGACAGAGCCCATCACGTATCCTACATATTCCTTATATTATTACTGGATTCATGGGAATCTTAACATTTCAAGTACCTATAAATTGTTCTGTCCCTTGACACAAGGGACTCAGCAGTAAATGAAAACTTGCTCCGCAGTACGAGTCCATTCTCTCATTTTCAGTCACAGGGGTTATATGTTGGTGGTGAGGAAAGTCAAGAGGGGCACACAACCCATGGAGACAGGAAATGAGTTCTTAGTGTGTTGGGGCTAAAGTTCAAAATGTAGGAGTGAGCAAAGATGGCAGAGAATAGGTCAAAAGGAGAGGAGGAAATTCAATATCCCGAAGAAATGCATATTCTTTAGGACTTTTACTGTTTTTAACCAAAAATATATGGCATTTTGACATGAAGAAATGGAATACAAATTTTGTCTCACTATATATTTTATATAAAATAATTGCATGGCATTATTAAACATATACAAAATGTGCTACTGCAAACTAAAAGGAAGGCAGTGATGCTGCTGAGATTTTCTGCAATGCCAGATCCAGTTGTCTCTGACATTTTGTTCATGTTGGTTGCATTATGATTTTATGAAGCAGTAGCAGTATTGTTTATCATTTCACTCAGTCACATACTCTATTATAAACATACAATATATATTTTACAGTTTGTGTAAGATTTTACATACAGTCAGGCCCAAAAGTGTCTAGATACCTGGTACATTTAGGTTTGCAGTTCTTTGAATTTAATCAACATGTGTCTTCTGACTTAATGTTGAATTAATATTTTGGAGAGCCACAGTATGACTTTAATCTAAAAGAGGATCTATGAAGGGAGTTTAAGATTAAGATGGAAACATGTATGAAAAACTGATTAGTGGTTAAAATAAGGACTTTATTTCTGTAATGTCAAGAAATACTTTTCTTTTTGTTTTAGGGTATACATTATTTTGAGTAACCAATTTACAAATATCAAATATGAAAAGGAGATTTTAGTTTTTAAAATTGAAACTATTTTTACAATGTTTTAAAATGTTTTTTATAAGCCTGCTTTATTTTGTCTNATTTTCTTTAAGAATAAACAAATCTGTTAATTTAAAACAATTTTAAATCGAGATTTCTTATGACTATAAATAATTCTGAGCTTAATTGTAACTTCATAGTTCAAGGTGATTTGTTTTCATTGCCGTGTTTAATACCAAAGTGCTTGAAGGCGTGGAAAACAAGTGAACTAAATTGGATAATGGTACTTGAAGAGGTGTGGCATGGAAGACAGGCCTACCTGAAACGTTCATTCAGTGTTGCAGCAGATGCTCTCTAGAAATTGAGATCTTCCTGGGATACTTCCTGGGATAGTTGTTTGGTGGCTGACGGTGTGATTATAAAATAAAAGACATGTATTATACAAGAGACATATAGTTCCTGGTGTCTCTGAAAAACAAGAAGAGTCATCGTAGGTTCCATATCCTACAAATCCACCTGAATGCCTGACTGGTTCCAGTGCTTACTAAGCACCAGTTTGCTGTGTTTCAACCAAGAAAAAGCCTCCCAGTTTGCCAGTGGGCCAAAGTCAAAGGCTCACTTTTGTCCCTGGGAGGTGGGTTAACGTTAGTTTGCTTGTTACTGATTCAGCTCGTAACAAATTGCCTTTCGGTTCAATTTGATTGTGTGCTAAAGTTAGTTCATCTGCTGCTTCGTAAACTTAGTGCTTTGCTTTGAAAAGCATAAATTTAATGACCGGCGCGCTACACGACACTCTCCGCTTTACTTGCCTCTTTTCCACTCAGACTCTTTGCTTTTCAGAGGAGCCGTACTACAGAGGGCTGACACACACATGCAGGCGGAGCTGCAGCCAGCCTCTCACACACTTGCTCCTTCACTTCTTTCTCTTTCAATGTCATTACAGAATGTGGCATACACTTACACTGTCAAGAAACACAAATATTCATTTGATTTGTGGTGTGTACGGCCTATAATACTTCAAGTTGTGCATGCAAAACCTTGCTGTTTTTTTGTTTTTTTTAATAACTGGTTGTGCAAAACACAGTTGCCTTGCTAAGGACTATGGTTCATAGCAGTGGTCCCCAACCCTGGTCCTCAAATCCCACTGTCCTGCATGTTTTAGGTGTTTCCCTGCTGCTGCACACCTGGGCTAAATGAATAGGTGATTAACCGGCTTCTGCAGAAACTGCAGGGATGCAAAGGAGGTAATGCAATCATATGAATGAGCTGTGCTGGAGTCTGGACTCATCAAAAACATGCAGGACAGCGGTCCCTGAGGACCAGGGTTGGGGACCACTGGTTTACAGCATGGCCTGTTTTTGTTTCTGCCTCTGTATCCTTCTATGCTCAGAAGGGACTGATGGTGTGGGACCCCCAGGTGTGGTGATGTTTGTGTGGGAGTTTGGGCCATGTCACGGCATGGTGATTCGGCTGACTGGGGGCCTGTGCCTCTTGGGGATGCTGTGAGCTGACTTTGGGCTACTGGGACTGAACTGGACCCTGGTGGGGGTCCTGCTCCCTTCACCTCCCTGAGGTTGTCTGGTCACACAGGGCCCCCCCGACTCCTCTGTGGTCTTTCTGAGTCCCGGCCATTGTGGATTGATGACTGCAAAGCTTAGTGGTTTTTGTTATTGTAATTCCAATGTCCTTCCTATGATTTTGCATCACAGCACTGTGAATCGCCGTTTGTATGAATGGTGCTATACAAATAAACCTCCTTTTCCTTGTTACTGCGGGTTGGACTCAGCCAGAGCTGTCGCCTGACCTGAGACCAACTGAAACGACAGTGGGCTGCTGACCCTCAAGCAGAGGGCTTTAAATGTGTAGGTGTCTCGTTCATGACTGACGACAGGATGGAGCAGGATATGGATAGAAGGGTCAGGTCAGCATCTGCAGTCACTCAGACTCCAATCTCTTATGGCAAAGAGCTAAAAAGCGAAGCCTCTCCATTTACTGGTCTGCCTACGTAATGACTCTCACCTATTGTTATTAGATGGCCTTTATGCTTAGGGTGTCTGGAATCATCCCCGTTTATCACTACCTAATATCTGATGCTGATTTTTTCTTAGATTTGTATTTTGAGTGTATTATAAGTGTCCATACCCCTCAAATGTTATGTATTATTATTAGATTTAATTTGAAAGACCAACATAAAGTAGTGTTTAACAGTAAAGTAAAAAATATATGTGATTTTAAGATTTTCATCACAAATACCAATACCATTAGCCTTACTACTTTCTGATCTCTTTTCATTGCCCATCCTGTCAATTTACACCAGTCCTGTTTTCACAGGTCAGCAGTCACAGTCTTTCTTAGATTATGGAATAAATAGTGCAATGCAAGATGTTCAAAACTTGAAATGTTGGCACCTAACCATGCTTCAAAACAAGAACCAGTTTTTCAGTCTTCACAATGGTTATTGTTTAAAAATGTTCAAATAATATTCAGAGGCCCCAACAGCACAGCGAGATTTATAAAGAGATGAACACTCAGGTGGAATCTGAATCACGACTCAGGTTAATTTTACAGTACTTGGCTGTACAAGAGTTTAGGGATCTGAAATCTGAAAGATTTGTGTTTGTAAATGTTAGAATAGAAAAGCATGTTTTTGTGTGTTGCTTTATCACATAAAATCACCATAAATTACATTAATGTTTGCGGTTGTATTATAAGAAATGTGACAAAGCTGAAGTGATACAGATAGTTTTTTAAAGCCATTTTTGTTGATGATACATGGAAACTGGAATCTGGTTTAGAGGTCTGGCTAAAGTGAGAAATTAGAAAAGTGGACAGAGCAGCAGAAGGTCACCTACAGTGGAGCTTTCAATGTCAGTCTGCCGTATCATCTCTGAGACCCTGGGCGTCGTTATGCTGCCAGCAAGGGATGTTGCCTGTAGATCTGTTCTGTTTAAGGGACTGTGAGATGGCGCATTTGTGAAAACATTTTCAGTTTGAACTCCTCAGACTTAGGTTAAACATTTTATTTTTCTCCAGTGTCAAACTGCAATGAGAAGCCTTTTTTTTCAGATGTACTTTGCTTCGTATGTAGATATGTTGAAGAAAGTGTGAGGAAACAGACTGCAGTATCAATGTAGGAATAACATTTTTCTTTTTGAGATTTTTGACCTTGAGCATAAAATAGCATTTTGTAATCTGAGAAAAAACTGTGAACAATTAGCTAAAACAAAGCTTTGAAATAAAGCATATTGACAGTTTTTTGTGTGTGTGTGTCTTTCAAGTAAAGGGTCTGTGCATCTGTCAGTATGAGGCACTGGCAAAGGTCTGACTGTGTCTATTAAAATGAGGTTTTCTAATCCAATAGCTAGCACAATAGCATTGCTTCAGGCATTGGACTGCTTCAGCGATATGGTTGTTTAGTGAACACAAATTTGTATGCATATACTTATGCGCACACACACACACGCATGCACGCACACGCACACTACATGCTTAGTTATACTGCATTTCAACAGTAAAAAAAAAAAAAAAACTCCTTTATTAGCATTACAGTAGTTTCCTTTCATAACGTTAGCGAAAAGAAAGAATTGCATGGACCGCTCACATAAGTTTGTGAATATGTGTGTACAAACTGGAGTCACGGTATTTAAGTGGATCTGATTGGTTACCATGGTACCAACTGTCAGAGTGATACTGTGACTAAAACATTACAAAAAGAACCGCATGTGTCTAGAAAGGCAGATGGTAAGTAAATACAGGTTTAAACAAGTGTATGATAATGTAAAACCATTTGCGTTAAGCTATGCTTTCATCAAGCAATCCGAGATTTAAAGAGAAAATACTGACTATATCTATGATAGATGTTCTGCTATAGGTTTATACTGTTATTAATAATAACAACATTAATTATTATTATTAATGGTAATAATAATAATAATGAATTTTCTGACCAGTTCTGTAAACCGCAACACTGCATTTGTCAAGGACAACACCTTCCTTCTGACATAACCCACTGATGAAGAGTCATGAATGTCTCACCAGTGAATTGCTGGTGGTTGAGCCTTTGATTCTGGGCCTTTGTTACCTCTGTGGTGAACCACTGCCTCAAGTGGACGAATGTCAGGAGCCATGACAGTTGGGTAGCAGGTCAAAGCAGAGGCATTGGCAGTCTAATTCCCACTGAAGTAATCTAAATAAAAATCAGACCTCTGAACAAAAGGGTCACCTCAATGTAGCTTCAGGTTGCAACCAAGAGAATTCTGTGATTGTATGCCAACCAGAAGTGCAGATCCCCTAACCTTCCTGCAGTCTGGGAATGGTGTCCTGAAGCTCCTAACTGAGCACCACCTAATACAGAGTTGGATTTGGTGGAAGTGGAGGCTGCTAGATAAACTTGTTAACCCAAACAAGTGGTGATTGTTGGGAATGTCTAGTGGCAGAACCTTTTCGGACCATCCTCAACTCATATCTCCAGGAGTAATTCTCTTCTGGAAGAGAACAGGCACCTGTTATAGCAGCAAACAAAGGATTAATCACTGAACACCTGTTGTATTGGAAGCTGACAGGCTGAAGAGGTCTCTAGTAGGAATGAATGATATAAATGGTGCATGATAGAAACAATAGAAATAGAACCCCGTGTCTCAACCCACCCGTCACAATATATATCACAATATGAATTCTATGCCATATCGCCCATCCCTAGTCTCTAGTGGTTGGTTGTCTATGGGGACCCCCGATACCGCTGACTGGTACTGGGTGGTCAAAGGACAAAGGAATCTGTAGCTACAAAGGAAAGAATTCAGACATGGTGGAAATTCAGAAATCCTATGAAGGTAGAATTTTGGTTGGTCTCAGGAAGCTCATGAAACCCTTTTGATAAATCAAGGACGACACAATAGGAACCTTTCCTAGTTGGGTATGGATTGTGACTTGAATGATGGACCAGAACTGAGGAGATTATCAAATGGTGGGTGGAGAAGTTTGAAGTTTGTCAGCAGGTCGTCCGTGGAGGAACCAAAGCCTGAATAGGAGGCAGTTCCATCACCATGGTAGAAATTGTTGATGTGGTTAATTTTATTGGTGGAAGGGCACCAAGTAAGAATGAGGTTTTGCCTATGATGGTAAAGCCTCTGGACCTAGTATAGCTGTCATCGTTCACAAGACTCTTCAACTTTGAGTAGGGACTGGAGAGTGTATCCCAGCTATACGAGGGTCACACTTCTCAGCCTCTGTGGGAAAGCCTACTATAAACTACTCTACTCATGAGCCTCACATCATTTGTCAAACTCTTGAGTCAAGAGGAGAAATGTGACTTTTGTCCTGGCCATTAAACTCTTGTCCATATACTTAACCCTGTGGAACTGCTGAGGGGGTGATGAGTTTGCTTCTACAATCTACATTTCGGCCGTCTTCCCTGACAAAATACTTGTTGTATTCAGTGGTGATTCGGTTAAGGTTTCTTTGAAGGGCTGTCTGGTCCTTGTATGTCCAAAACAAGAATAGTGTTTGCATTCTCAGCATAAAGGCAGAATCTGCAGTGCGATTTGGACTCTACCAGGGATGCCCTTTGCTAATTTATGAACAGGATCTCAATGATTAATTATGAAGAGACAATTTCAGGGTCTCATCTATTCTTATAGGAATAGGTGAAATTCCATCAACAATCCAAAAGTCTCTGGTAATAAGTGTCTACCCTGGTTCACATACCTCTTCTTTGAGAAAGGTTGCAACAACATTTGAGTTTTATACTTATTATGCATTAAATATATTAAAGGGGTTTGTAGAAGGTGTTCGAAATACTGTGGGGGTAAATTTCTCAAGCTCAATAAAGGAGGCTTCTCTGTCTTAATAAAGGAGACTTTGTTGATTTGCCAATTGGTGGACCTCGGAGGTATAGCTTTGCAGTCAACCAGGTTGTGGAACAATGGACCCTGCCTTTACCCGTAGCAGGGTCCCAGGCAAAATTATTGATGTTTATCTTCTTCACATGTGGGAGATTGTACAAGAACATTGTGTGGAGATGTCAGGCAAACATTTTATCACCTGCTCATTTCATGAGCGGATTTTCATGAACACAATATTAACCACTCTAACTCAGGGTCCCATTTTTGTTTGTAAACGGTAATGGTTATATTACTTTTAAGGCACAACTTGTGGCATTCACGAGAGCAGTTTGCAGCTAAGTTCAAGTAGCTTGCAACAAAAAGGCAAAGGCTTAGGACAAAAGCAGCATCTCTAAGTTTGAGGTAGCGGAATAAAGTATCTTGGATAGCTGTTCAAGAGTGATAGCAAGAGTGAAATATTGTTCATAGGAGGTATGACCATCTGTAATTTTGCAGGCATTGCTCAAGTTTTTCTTTCCTTTTGAAGAAGACTCTCAATTGGGAGACGAAGCTCTCAATGCGCTGGTCCATTCATGTTTTGTCTGTCATCTGTAGTGATTATATGTGATTCATGATCAAATAACATATTTTTGAAAACATGTTTCTTCATATAATGGCCAGGATTTTCCTTCTAGATACGGTAAGAGTTCAGAGTAATCCTCCGTTTCTAACCAAAAGGAATTAGCAGGGATGGTTCCATACGCGTCTCTTTGGAGGTTTTCAGGTCACCACACTGACACCAAAGTATCGGACCTTGTACTGCTTTCCCCTCAACCTTAAACAGTCTGAAGATGATGGATGGGCAGACGGATGGTCAAAATATGACTAACATTCAGAAGTGTAACAAAGACCACTGCTGATGAAGAATTACTTCATCTGTTATTTTCAGTGTGCTATCTCATAGCTTTGGAAATTACAAAATTATCTTGGGATGTTTTAGGCCTTGTGTGAAGACCTGGGTGTACCATAGCAGTGCCAGTCTGGAAAAAGGAGTGTCTAATAACTCTCTGTTTTGCTCTTTATCAGTCTCTATTTGGCTGCTATTGTTGAGGCTATCTATATTTGCCCTGCAAACCTTGCCAAAGAGCAGGTCAGTGCTCCAGTGTGAAGTGGGATGATCTTAAAACATATATTCCTGTACAATTAAATACAATTTTTGAAATGCAAAAATATAGCCTGGTACCTAAGCAACTGAAAATGTTTATACGTTTTCATCTTCTTTTGAATTTTGATCACTTTATTTCATTGTCCAGTAGCTTTACCAAATCTTTGAATCAGTCTGAATGTGATTTAAAACTAACTTTTACTACATTTTTCTAGTAATTTCCTTGAGCGTTTGAGCCTAAAAATACTGGACTGGTACCAGTAAAGCATGTGTTGGCATCACAGGGAACATGGACTCCAGTAGGGAAAAGGAATAGATAGGCTTTCTTGTAGCATTTTAAAACTTGAGCCAAGCCATTTGACAGTTGCATAGTTTAAAAAATGGCAGGGGGGTGTGTGTCTAAAATGCTTTTAACAGTAGGGTTCCGTTGAAACAATTAGAATAAATGTACGGCGGGAGCCCTTCCCGCTTCATACGGGATTTTTCTAAATTCGCCAGCGTAGTTCAAATTGTGCCAACTAATTTGTTTGGCAAATTAGCTTTAGCATGTCTCGCAGCGTGGTTCAACACTTACAACAATTGGAGTCAAATTGTTTTTGAGTATTTGTGCGTCTGGGATTGTGATGAATAGCTCGTCTGAAAATTGGGAAGCGCAGCTTTGGCTATCAAATTAAATGGTTTTTAATCAGTTGGTGTTTTTAATGGTGGCCCAGTGCAGGTTCAGTTGTGCTCAACGCTGACAATAAAAGGAAAAAATAAAGCACTTTTTTAATTGAAAGTGCTTTGATACCGCTTTGAATAGTGGTATTAAGATAGTATTACTTTGGCTTTTTTTCCTTTGTGTTTTTTGAGAGAATTTGTGTTACTGTCCTTAATCGCAAAAATTTGAGAAAACATTTTGTTTATTTTCATCATGTATACGCATTTTATGAACATACCAAGAAAACAAAAAAAAACATAGCAATGTTTTATTGCTATTGTATCTGGACAAAATACCAAAACATGAAGGTCAAATAAAGAAATCATAGCTTATTGGTTATGTAAAGCTAAGAATGAACATATATACCACTAAAAATGATTAAAGGTATAGGTAGGTGAGTGTTATACATTTCCTACGTGCAAACTTACAAAACATTTGGAAAAACATCAGCTCAGGTTAATTAACCTTTCTTCTGATTTCTAGAAGAAGAATCAGGATGATTTTCAATGGAGTGTAATGTGGGATTTCTGTCTCATCTTTTTTCTGAATAACCCCCACAGCTGAGCAGCGAGCATAAATGACAAATTCATTCTTTCTGGGTCAAAGAAAGAATGATTGTGTAAATAATGGATCATGGCCTTGTCTCCTAGCTGTCTAGATGGATTTAGCTTTATTCCCAAATGAAGGTAAAATGACAAGGGTAAGACATAGACTGCAGGCCAATAAACACACACACTCATGTGCACATAAAAGTTCACGCATACATTCATGTATGAATGCAGATTGTGCAAATTTAAACAGGTGGTAATATGAATTATTTTATTTATTAAAAAATAGTCATCATTTTTATCTAGATGTTGAGTTGAGTTAATGCTTTATCTTACATATTATATATTGTAAACCTTTGTTATTAGTTTCATTATTTGTGTAAATAAATTTAAAAAATCCTTAAAGTGGTTATTAAAGGGGTATTTCTGGTTTTGTCCCAATGTTGATAAGATACCAGATGTGTACAAATTTCTGATGGTGAGCTGATAGGTGGTTCGTCTGGTGAGCTGCTCCGCCCATTTCAGTCACTTTGGCCTGGTGTCCTTCAGCAAGACACTTAACCCGCATTGCCTCTGGTTCCTGTCCGTAAGTTAATTTTCTACATTTCTCATCTCGACACAGTGCCTCATCCTTACCCGGGTTCTGAACATTACCTCCGACGTATAAGGGCCTTACAATACCTCATTGATGGATCGTACAAGTTGCTATATTTTCTAATCTCTTCTGTCAGTTGCTCTTAAAACTCGTACTCAGTTTTGTGCAGATGTTGGTGCCAACTCAACTTTATTGGCTCAGTAATTCTTACTAAACAGTGCAATGTGAACACTGTTACTTGCCGAGCAACTTAGTGTCCAACACCAAGTTTTAGTTTTTTCTCTTTCGCCTGTTGTGTTATTGTCTTTGTACAGCAACAGTGCAGTATTAATCTGTTTTTAAAAGGGCTATATAGTTAAACTTGACATTGACATTGACCAAGTATGCATACACGGTTGTAACAAATTGGTTTGCGCAGACGTGTTCATTGAACATTGAGTCCTTATTGACGCCACCTCCAGATTTATGGTAGAGATTTATGACAGTATGGCTTACATATTGATAAAATTATGTATGTATTATGCAGCTTTTTCTTTTTTTTCCTTAAGCCATGTTATGTCAAATGGAAATGGAAAGCCTTTGCTAAAGGGCGTGGCCAGGGTATTATTCTAAACATATATATATATATATAAATTTTATTTTATTGTACATCAGAAGATCTTTGCTGTCTTTCTCTTCCCCCCTTCATGTTAACAAACATGTAGTAACAAGTAAAAACTTTGTCTTAATGCAGTGAACTCCTAAGTTATTACATTACAGGTCTCTAATCTCACACCATTTTAGATTTAAAGCGTTTTAAAATGTGTGTTCATATTGTTATTGTTCCTTGTTTGAGATGTTTCTTAAACTCAATACATACAGGATGGACATCTTCTATTAATCTTCCAATACAATCTGAGTGAGTTGAGTGGCTGTTTTGCATTTTGAAGGTTGCAGGTTTGATTCCATCTTGTTCTTGTGACATGTTGATGTTCCCTGATAGGCACTTTACCCAAAGTGACCCGTATCAAGTGTATTAATGTGTGCTTGTTTGTGAGTGCAAATGGGTGAATGTGGCTTTAGTGTAGAGTGCTTTGAGTGGTCAGCATGACTGGAATAAAAAAAATAAACAATACATAAATACAGTCCATTTACATTGTATATTTCTGTACAGTTCAGGTCAGTTTATTTACCTAGTGCCAGTTCACAATAAATATTCACAAGAAGAAACTAATAAACATAAGTCTACTTGATTAAGTAACATGCAGCTCTTTTCAAATTGATCCTAGTTAAGTTTATTGTTCAAACTGGTAAAAAAATTGAAATATTCTATCTAAAGAAATTCAACTCTTGGACAAGCATCCTGTGAAAACAACCCAAAGTCCTGCTGCTGTATCTATCAAGTCACTAACCTTTCTCAACAATAAAATGACAAGCAACATGAATAAAACTTCATTATGTGAGCCCAGTTTGTGTAAGTCTCATGGAAAAGTCATTAAGAAAATGAGCTTAAATCATTTTTTGTTGCCTTTTCCTCAACCTTTTTTATTCCTCCAACATTTGTGACTCGATTGATTGGCCTTCTTTGCAAAATAAAAAGGTAAAACTATTGTTGTATAAACTATATAATTTTGCAATTACACACCCATTGTGTGTCTCACCAGCTCATCGTTTGGTGTGTTTGCAAGACAATGTTATTAAATTTCATTCCAATACACTGAATTTGAAACCTGCAAACAGGATTATAAGAAAACTAAACGTGTGCAATAAGTATAATTTAACCTGCCATTCCAAAACAGTTTACACACAGCGCTAACACTTAAGGTAAATATCCCATTACTTTTTGAACAGCGTGTGTCTGACAGGTCAATAACCATTGTATACTGATAAAATTTAACAATGTGAAAGAAAAGCCTCGTCTTGAAATATTCAGCAATGAACATTAACTGAGTTTTATTGAATCATCTACAGGAGGAATCTGGCTTTAAAAGGATGTATCCATTATAGATCAGTGTTACCCAATACATTCCCATTAGAGCTTTTCTAGTTTTAGTCCTATTAACACCATTATATCAAATGCCACAGAAACATTTCCAAATTTGATAAGTTACAAATAACCCAGACCTCTAACAAGTCACGGTGACTCATAAGGTGCATGTAATTGATGTAGTTCTGAGTTTAGTCATTCCTTCCAATCAGCGCCTGGGGAAAAAAAAAATTGCGGGTCAGAAAGCTGCACTTGAAATTGCTTATAAGACTTTCTTTCACTCTGCGTAGAGGTCAGAGGTTTGCTTCATTTATTGCCAAAGGCTCTCATCGCAGTACTTTTGATGTGGAGTGCTACAAAGAGTGTCAGTTAAATGTCTAATGTGTAATTACAAGTACTTTACATATCGAGCTTAGTGCTCTTGAGAACAATCCAAGCCTGCAGGAGCACACCTCATATCTTGACCTATCATGTCTTGATCTATTATTCCTTTGTTTCCACAACCTTATTTGAATGGGATCAAACTTCTCAGAGGTTCTGAGAAGTAAAACGTTAAAAACATTAAATGCTCTTTGAGTTAGCAAAATGACACGAGGTGTTTGGTTAAAGAAACAACACATATTTCATTTTGCAGAGCTAATTTTGCAGATTGGTTTGTTTTCAAATGCTCTGAATCTTCTTGATATAATGGTGTTAATCATTTTGTGTGAGCTCAACATTGGTTAGATTCAGAAAGGGGCCAGGAGTTTTTTTTTTCTATGCCTATGATGAAGTTGGGCAACACTTTATTTAAAGGAGTGTGCATAAGAATGCATAAATGTGACATAACACCTGGTATGAACATAAAAGAGTCTTAGTGACAATTGTAGCGTAAAGTTTTTTTAAAATGAATGTTTTATGCGAGTTTTAATGGAACTTTGCATTAAAAGTTATATTTTACTGAATAATGCCGAGTTGACTATTTTAATGGACTTTTAATGCAACATTTAGTCCAACTCTGCATTAAAACTGTCATTATTTACCAAATGACAACAGTTACAAGCATTTATGAAGACTCCTTCATGTTCATAAAAGGTGCTACATCATGTTTATGACAGTGTCATGTCAGTCTTATGCATCCTCTTCAAATAAAATGTTACCTGAAGTTGCAGCAGATTTGTTTGCTGTACATCAATGGTGCAAATCTCCTTTACTGCATTGAAGTGTGGTGATGGTGGATGTCATCGGAGTGCATTTCTACATCTTCAAGAAACCAGTTTGAGATGTTTTCCATCTGAAAACTTCAGAAGAAGGATACACTGTGGTCAAACGCGTGGACATGGTCAGCAACACTAGTCAGGTTGGCTCTGCTGCGCTCAGTTTGGTACTAATGGGCCAAAAATGTGCCACCACCAGCAGCTTAACACATTGATAAAATGCAGGATGGACCTGTCCTTTCGATGGTGTTTGCACCAAATACAGACCCAAATCTCTGAATGTTGCAGCTTAAATCAATACTCATCCCAACAGGTGTGGTTTTTTTTTTCTAATCTGTTATTGTCCAATATTGTTGAGCGGGTGTAAGCCGGCCTACTGCAGATGTAGCACAACCTGCTTTGAAATTTGATGTGTGCACAGCTGAATCCCAAAGATCCACCAACTTTAACCCCAAACCCCAGACAGGTGTCAAAATGATCCACAGTGCTCACCGGGCCTCTGTGCCCGACAGTCGCTCCGTCCTCATGCTGATGTTTTTTGGTACCAGCTTTTATTCCTGTCACTCATGTCTATTTTGTGAAAAAGCTGCTGCTCTGATCTTTGGAAGATTATTCAATTCAAACCATAATAGGTAACAGCAATTGATCTCAGCCAGTGAAGCACAAAGTCATTTTGAATCTGAATATCACTTCCTGGCAGCAGAATTCAGGGAACACTTCTAAAACTACAAAAATAGCTTTATCATCGCTGATGAAAGATTTCACTTTCTATCAGAAGTTTTACTTATTTTCCTGAGTAAAACTCCATTTGTTTAAAAAATATTACCAGAGTTGAAATAAGCTTACCCCTGACTTTAACTTGATGAAAAAAAAACAGAAAAAAAAAGTACTTGTCCCAAAAGTAAGATGTTCTAGCTGAACTTCTCACAAAAGTATTTTATTCTAAAAAGTTACTATCCAGCTCTGGCCACAAAACATCAACAAATTGTTAAATAATTAAACAGCATTTTTGTGCTGCCTGTCATGGCCTGATAGGAAGCCATCAGGTAATCCAGACAGTAATATAATTTAGAAAATGATCATTCAAAATTTAAAAGTCAACATGTTCTCTTCTCAATATTTATTTATTTTTTTACTGTTAATCTATTAACTGAATTAGTTTGATAAAAGGCCATTTATATTTGCAGGAAAACTTAAGTTAGTGAGAGCTTTTCAGGAAGTTAAAGGCCTGCATTCATGGGTGAGGTCCAGTGGATTCAAGTGTCTGGAGGAAGGGTTAGTCCAGTGGCTTAGGTAATGTCCTGCTCCACAGACGGAGGAGAGATCGTCTCCCAGTGGGAGCAGACGATGAAACTGGATGTGAGACAGGGGAGCCTAGGGCTTTATTCCCTGGAGGTGTGACCAGAATAGCAGGAAGGAAGTATTTTCAAAATAAAACTCAATGTCAGTGCAACATTTCTCAGGCTCTGAATGCACAACATCAACTAACCCAATAAAGAAAACAATCAGAAAGTAAGAACATATCTGCAGGTTAAAAACTTTCTACTAGCTGAGTGTCTTTTACACTAGTTTATCTGATTGTGCATGAGGGAAAAAAATGACTTCCTCTCTGTTTTCATGATCTAATTTCTATAAATCTGTTGTATCTTAATTTCATCTTGCAGGCTAACGCATACAGCTTTCACACATGCACACTCTTTTGCAACAGTCACTGTTTTGTTGTACTTTCTAAGCGTTTGGTGTCAAACAAGACAGTACCATGTTACAGCGCAGGCCGGGTAAAAAGATACACACAGTTGACCTTATCAAAATCAAACACACATAAAGAGAAAGAGAGATAGAGGAAGAGAGAGAGAGAGAGAGTCCCTTGCCTCTCGTAACAGATAATAAACAAAGTGCTGGCTATAATTGTTCTCCAGGATCTGTGGCGCCTGTTGCCCTGTAGATGTGTGTGTATGTATGCTCTGGTGTATTATAGCATATTGAAAGTCATTAAAATTAATGATGAGAGGTTGATGTCACCAGCTTTGAGTGAGTGAGTGAGTGAGTGAGTGAGTGAGTGAGTGAGTGAGTGAGTGAGTGAGTGAGTGAGTGAGTGAGAACAAGTGAGAGAAGGAGTAACTGTATGAATGGGTGTATTAAGGTGTTTTGTGTGAGTCCAATAATGATTTATGGGATAGTAAAAGTTAAAATGGCTGGTGTGTGAGAGGAAGAGAGGAAGAGCAGAGAATAGAAGTTGAGACACTTGAGCATAAATCATTACTTGAGTCGTCTCCCAAATGGACGCTGTTATCTTTTAGCTTACTTAGAAAAACCAAGAGGGGTGGGGGCAGAGACATGGAGATTAACCATGAAAAAGAGCAAAGAAATTTGAGGAAGAATGATGATCAAATGAAAACATATTAAGAGAAATGACTGAACCCGAGTGAGTTGAATGGGTGGCAATCAGAAGACAATATTCCTCTATTAAAGAATGTGATCAAAATTATTAGAAGCTTTCCTGAGTGTGAGTAAAAACTCACAGTTTCAACTTTTAGAGTCATTAATACGTTTCTTTGAAAATGTTTTTGTGAACGCTCTTCATAATAAAGACTACAGGAAATTCAACAAAAATCAGAAGCTAATGACCTTCCAAATTACTGCGATAGCAAAATGAACATATTTTACGCAGTTGTTGAGTTCTTACCTTTCAGTGTTGTATTAATGTGACTACAGAATCAGCTTTATACATATCTGATGCTTCAGCATTTTAATTACCTGCTGAGCCAAACTGGCCACAAATTTTGTACATTAAAACCTTTTTGGCAATAATTTCCTATTTCAAAAATGACCTACTTCCTGATTAAATTAGCTAGTAACTGTTGGGTGACTTAGGGTAACTGGTTAAGTTCTTCTTATTTCTGCATTAATTTTATTTTTGTAGTCACGATTATTTCATGCAACATCAGTGTTGTAGTTATTTTTAAGAAGGAAGACCTCTGCTGCTGGTTTGGATAGAATTTATCTGTTGTTTGTTCAGAGTTACATTTGTAGGCAACTCAATAGTTTGGCATTTTTCACAAATGCCAAACTACTAAAGTTTGGCATTTGTTCAGAGATTGTCAAGAGTTCATAGTTAATGCTTGACACGGATTTAATTATTATATCGTACATTTTTGGCAAGTTACTGAACAGATCTTTTGCTTTTAGTTGGTTTAACCCTTAACGCATTTTTGCTGTATGAAGAATGTTACATTATTGTAGATTTGTAGTCATTTCCTGACCGTTAACTGGACCTATGCTGGACTATTTTCACGGTCTACAACAATGCCCAAAGAGCTTTATGGAATAGGTTGCCCTTGCTGAACAGCTGGATTTAAGCCTTATTTCACCAAGTGCAACACAAAGTGTCGTATGCAGTGGTTTGAAGCACTCCGCTGCTGTAGAGATGTATTATCTAGAATGACTAATCATGGCTCTCAGGCTGGCAATCCGATGCTCCATCATTCTGGGTAGTTGATAGGAGAACGGTACTTTCTGGCTGCTATGAGTCAAGTGTAGAATTTGGAGAAGAGTGGATTATGATGGGAGGCTATTTTTCAGGACCTTAGGAATTCTGTGGAGCAAACTATTAATGCTTCCGCGTTGCAAGATACTCTGGGAAATGTCATGCTCCCATTTTGCATGACCAGTTTGGGGATGACTGCTGCTCACACACCTGTGCACAGTTTATGAAGATACAGATCGGTAAGTTAGACGTGAAAGACCTGGACCAAGAAGCAAATAGCACAGGTGCAAATATCTAAGGAAAGATGAATATGCAAAAGAAAGTACTCCATTATTTGACAGTCTAGCCTAAGAAATGCTTTTTTTTTTTCCTTTTACTGACATTCATAAGGGGCAAACAGAAAATAAATAGACACTTTAGGTGCACAGTCTGTACAGCAGTGAAAGTCTTTTCCTGATTTTCTGAAACATAGAGCCATGATGGACTGCTCAGTGCGCACACACACACGCTCACACACACACATGCAGACACACAGACCTTTAAAAGAAACAACTTAACCTCAGAGAGTTGATCCTTGCTAAAACCTACTGAAATATGAAAGACCTGGCGGGAGGAGAGGAGGAGGAGATTGTATGCGGGCGGTACAAGCAGCACCAAGATGGGGAAGAGAGGGAAGGAGACGCAGATGCGGTGAGTGAATATTAGATAGGAAAGACGAGGTCATAGAAAGGTCTGGGACATGTGCTGTGTCAGTGCCTTTGTGGCATCACAGACCTACTGTGGCAAAAACCTTTACCAGCAGCAGGTCAAATTATATTCATAATCAATAATCAGTCATTATTTGCAGGTTTTAAAAATATTCATTCATCTGCATAGGAAATAAGGACAGGAGAAAGACATGAAGAGCAGTTGTGGAGAATGCCTCACGAAACTTTGACTGAATACGTGGGATAGTATGAAATGATGTTTTACTGAGAGTAACAGATGTTCTTCACCAAAACTCTCCTAATTTTACTGTTTGCGATTGAAACAACTGCTTTGACTCCTTCATGTCTCATTTTAAGGTGAAAATATATTTCAGAGGAAGATCACTTGAAACTCTTGAAATTGTGAAGTGTAATTAAGTCACAGCCTTTTTTCTGATTTTCTATGTAAATTAGAAAATGTTAACATCTATAATTAATCAAAATGAATCACACGTTAATTGAAAACCATATATTGATAAATTATGAGAGGTGTTTCTACTCTCCTTCACTCTGGAGTTGAACCTGCTGGTTATCTGATGTTGCACAGCGGGCGCAGCTTTCTGATTTGATACCCCAAAGTCATTATGCAGTGGTTTGAAGCACTCCAAAAATTTATCTTGACAATTAAATTTACCAAAATGCAAAATGAAACTTTTGGGCCTGGTCTTAAAGACTATGGAGGACCAAAACTGACATAACAAGAAATAAAAGCATAAATACATTTTTATTTTTTTCTTGTCCTTACACATTTGTTTTCGTCAAGAAATGTACATGTTTTCTTTTTCAACCTTCGTTCTTTTGTCGTTGCCTCCTCTCCTTTTTCTACTTTTCTGTGTGCATCTTTATGTTAATGAGGAGAGCTGCCTTTATGTCCAGCTCCTCTCCTATTGGCCAGTAGAGCTTTGGAACCAGCATCACTGCGTCAGACGCTGTGGGGCGTTTACGTCTCGCCCAGTCGCTCGGTGCCATCTCTGCAGGCCACAGGTCAAAACAAAGTTTATTGTGAGGAAATGCATGTTGGCTTCTCTTTCTTTGGTGAGCCACATTGTTGTAGATAAATCACATTTTACTGCTTAAACAGAAGTACAATTATTTTCTCCATATTTTATTGAATAGAATGCATACAAATATGAGTTTTCCATCATAACATTTTACTTATTAATGTATTTTTTTCTGTTTTACAAAAGCCTAATATAATTTTATACATTTTTCCATTTGACTTTAATAGCTTTGTTTGTGTAGCTAGTTACTAGTTAGTTGTCTTCAAAACTTTCAAAAGGTGGAAGTATTCTCCTTAATTGCTGTAACAAAGCTGACTGTTGCTCATATAGAATTGAGGTATTTGCAGAAATTACCTTTTAATTGGCTCATGTGGGAAGAATTTTAGGACGAGGAACATACTGTTCTTCTAATTAAACCAGATGCCTTAATTTGTTTGACTTAATTTCTTTTTTCCCCTTGTCTTCTTTTGGCTCTGTGTACCCTGTCTGACAACAGTTTACAAAAGGACAATTTAGAACTACACTGGTGCTGCTTAATGAGAATATATGCAGCCGGACTGCAACCTAAATAGTAACTAATCTAATAAAGGCTTTAATGACATTCTACTGTGACAATGAGGTAATAATTTAACATTTAAATAGGTCTTCTTAGAGGAGAAGATTATAAATAAAATATATATTTTAACAACAAAAATAAGAATCAGAATGATCAAATATATCGTAGCGACTCGAGATTTTTTACATTGACCAGTTAAAACTTCTGAGTAACCGAGAATTGACCCATAACACATAGAGGGAGGCCTATTTGGAGAGCTTAAAAGGGAGCAACCTAACCTCAGAGAGCTTATCCTTGCTAAAAACTACTAAAATATGAAAGACCTGTTGGGAGGGGGTGAAATGGGAATGGCTGAAAACACAAAGGGGAAATGGTGGAGTGACTGAACATTAGACACAGAGAAGTGAGGTCACAGAAAGGTCTGGCGGTTGAACTGTGTCAGAGATTTTATAAAACCAGCTCAGCAAAAAAGAGTTTAAGTTTCTACAGCTGTATATATCAAAATGATTTAAATCTGTTTTAAACATAAAGTGACATAAAAATATGAAACAAATTTAAAGATTGGATCCACAGTAAAAAAGAATTGGGCAAAAGAAAAATCTCTCTTTACGAAACATTAAGTGGGATTAAGAATTGTTAAAAAGCTTCTTAATCAGCGTCGTGGAGAGGCTGGATGGCAGCACAGCAGCATCATCAAACACAATTCCTGCAGAAATCTCAGTCACTTTTCAGCCTCGTTTCTGTCAGTCTCTCCCAGGGCAGCCTTGGCTACAATGTAGCTAACCACCGTCAGCATCTAAATGTGTGCATGAATGGGTGAATGACGCATTGGGAAGTTATCTGTTGCAGGTCATTTGCCATTTTCTAAAAGATATCAATGACAGGCATGAATATTTTGAACTTGTAAATCAGGCTTCATAGCTGTGAAGTTTTCTAACCTTGCAAAATAAAATGACTGAGAATATCATGTCTGCACTGTGTGTGCTGACAGGAATATACATGTTTAAAAAGAAATCCATTTTATGCACATTTTGTGCTCTTAAATTTTATCTTTGTGCATCCACAGATCAGAAAGTATGAGTGGGTAAAAATATAGAAGTTGTTAAAGATAATTACCGTAATTTTCCGAAAACAAGCTGCTAATTATTTCAAACACTTTGAACACTGCAATGAGGCTAAGATGTTCTTTCATGCATGTTTGAGAAATCCTTTGTTCTCCTGTGGCAGGCCTTCAGGGATGCCTAAACGCTTGCCAAGCGCCAATTTCCAGAAAGCTGCAAAATACTGATATACAATCAATAATACCAATCTGTTGCCCAATTTTAGTTGCGTTTATTATGTCACTGCAATGTGCTACTTCATATTTTCTTCATGCTTCTGAAACTGTCATGCATCAATCTGCAACAAAATGTTTGATCTTTAAGTCATGATTAATAGACATAGACAGAGTTTATTGTCATTCAGTTGTACATTTAAAAAGACACAAATTGAAAGACATTTTGTTGCAGTAGCAGCTCTAAGACACAAGGAAATACGTGTTAGAAATGCAGTGGCTAAATGAGTTAAATCAAAATGTACCTGTTTACATCTCCCACTGCTGTCATCAGTTCTTCTAGTAATTGTGAATTTCAATACACTTTTAATCCTGTCCCATACTGCAGCAGTTGCAACCATGACAACAGAGGTTTTTCCTGACCAAGACGTTGGCCGAGCAAGAGAGCTAGCCACTCTAAGAAACA
>NW_015113937.1:73442-100326 GCF_001443285.1 Poecilia latipinna | reverse complement strand
AGGAGTCAAAGCGATTCATTGTTGTTAAGAAGTTATTTAATTGTTTAAAAACTGCTTTTTCAATAACTTTACCGATGAATGGGAGGTTGGAGATCGGCCTGTAATTCGGCCTGTAAGGGAGCTAAGTAATAAGAAGTGCCTTCTCCTCCACCATCTTGTTAAAAGGTCTCTTGGATAATATAAACACATGTTTTCTTCAACAGTAAAGTTGGCTTCCTTATTAACACAATGCCTGGCAATGCTTTGATACAAAATGGGATTAGAAACTGGTGAACCAAACCTGGAGCCAAGGCTTTGTACTTACTTTGAAGTTTCACGTTGTTAATGTTAAGATTATTACCACCTATTGGGGAATAAGTAATATTACAGCATATTACAGATGCATTTTTTTTCACAAAGGAAAATAAATGTCTGTAGAACAGACTGCAGGACACCCTAGACGTTTGTTGTCCATGTCCTGATTTGTCAGAACTGTTTTGTTCAAGTTTCTTTCACACTTTTTGCATTTCATTATTTTTTTTTTCTGCACATCTATTATAACCTTTAGTTACTTGAGTCGAAGAGTCAGCTCAATAGATTTGGCCTCTCAAATAACTAAATATTTCACAAAATATATCTTATACATATTATAAGATATGTATAACTAACCAAAGCAAAGTACGTTTTCAACTTTTTTACATTTTGGTATAAATATGGGAGGGAGATTACTCTGAAATTTAAAATAATGTTATATACGCATCATAATTGGGATGTTTCCTCCGTCACACTGGACAAAAAAACTATCTGTTGATCTTCAGTTTAAAAGTGTGCGTGCATGCGTGTGTGTGTGTGTGTGTGTGTGTGTGTGTGTGTGTGTGTGTGTGTGTGTGTGTGTGTGCATGCTCAGATTGTTTAAAACTGCTGTTCTCCTCTAATCTGTGCCATGCTTTCAGAGTCTGTGTATATGTTTCAATTTAGACAGCCAGTAAACCAAAGGCAGGACTTTGCTTGGAACATACAGCTACAGAAAACACACACGCACACACACATGCACAGAGCTTGGCAAAAGTCATTATAAGCAGGTGTGTTTAGATGCATCCAGTTTCTTGGGTTGCCTTTGCAGAAAGTGCAGCTCCTTCTCTGTTCCTGTTTTTTTTCCCTCTGTCTGTTCTGCTCTCTCTGCCTCTGTCTTGCTTTTCATGTGAAGTGGTTTTCTGTGTACTTCAATTTGGACACAGCAGTTTTATTTGAAAAAGAAAACAAAGAAGCGTCCATTTGTTATTAGAATACAATCAAATACAGTAACCCAGACAAACCCAGACACACATGTGCTCTCTGTGATGTTTCATCTTTATACATGAAAGAAATCTTCAATAAAAGCAAAAGAACCTATTTTCTTTTCCGCACTGGAAATCTTTCAATTTTAGTGTTTTTAGCTCATCGGACATTTTAATCTTCTGTTTTTCAGCTGCAGGTACGAACATTGGTAAAGTAGTTTTGTCAGGAGTTTGTCAACAGTTATTGTCATGGACATTTCCAAAGTAGAGTTCAATTCAACTTTGAAATCTCTGTTTCGTGCCGTGTTATACTGTGTATAAAAATGGATCTGTGCTTTAAAAACATCAAGAATAATTCACTTAGACCATCTCAGCCTGAGGTTGTCGATTGCTGTCCTCAGAGATGAACGCAAGGAGCCCTGATGTGCAGGAGACTGTTGTGTTTTCTGGTAAATACAGTACAGTTGTAATGACTTTCTGAAGTGTCAAGAGCAGAAGTTTCTTAAAGAGACAGATGCCCAAATTCAAGGCATTTAATTAAAATGACAAATTTCTTTTAAGTCATATTTGATATATACAGCATTTTTGTAACAGCTGAATTTAACTTAGTAACTTGTTTTTGATATAAAATGACACTATGTGTTTTAGAAAATAAATGGCACTGGCCCTTTAAGGTTGTTGACAGGCAAAGCTAAATGTCGGAAACTTTTTCACAAGTGTAAAACTAATACCAAGGTCAGGATATTCACTTCTTCTTTTTTTTTCATTTACAATTTGTTTAGTTTCCATTGAAGTACCTTTGTAAATTAGCTAACACCATTATTCTCAACGTATCACTGGTGGTACTTTGGCCCGGACCCTCGTTTTGCTCAGAAGAACGTTAGTCTCCCACAGTAGAGGCTGAAGGAAACGCTTCCTTTTCACTTTCATATTGCTTAAATCTATAAACATGCTTCACACCTTTTTATTTAAATATGTTGTTTTTATAATTAATTATAATGATATTTAGTGCCTACCAATTCCAACATCAGCTGTCAAGATGGTGGATCTTGGAAAAGCTTGACATTTACTGAGGAGGCAGTATAAAGTCAATCACCAAGGCCTTCATACTGATTCCACAAACATTAGTGAAATAATGAGCCAAGTAAAATTCAGTTGCTATTGTTTTACAGGACTCAACCTGTGCAACAAATCCAGTTGTGAAATTTCCTCACTGCGAAATATTCCAACTGTAACTGTAACATGGAGGCAAGGCCAGTTAGAAGGGCAGAACCTGGTCACTGGATGCTGAGACAACCTGGTCACTGGATGCTGAGACAACCTGGTCACTGGATGCTGAGACACAGTGTCCAGAGGTCATCAACCGTCTGCAAAGTCAATAGATATTTGCTAACCTCGTTTGTCCTTCAGATTAGCTCAAGAACGCTGCGTACAGAGCATTATGGATTTGGTTTGTACTCCTTTAAGACATCATTCCCAATGAAGAGTGTCACAAGCATTGGTGCAAAGCACGCCACAATTGGTCTCTGCAGCAGTGGAGATATGTTTTCTGGAGTCACAAAACATGGCTCTCTGTCTGACATTTAAATAGATGTTTGGTTTTAGCACTTACCAGGACAACGGTACTCGCCTGACTGCATTGTGTAGAGTTTGGTGGAGAGAGGATTACCGTGAAGAGCTGTTTCTCACTAGCTGGCCTCTGCCTCTTAATTCAAGCGAAAGAAAGTCCTAATTATTCAGAATGCCAAGATATTTTTTTACAGTTTCACGCTCTTATGTCTAGTAAAAGCAGAGACACCCCAGAGTTTGAGCAAGGCCAAGTCTTCTCTTCTAACACCATCTGACCTCACAAATTAGCTTCTAGAAGGAAACTAGTCCAAAACGACAATAAACTTCTAGACTGTATGGATTCCACATATAGTCCAGAGATGGAGCAGTTTTAGCTCCAAAAAGTGGGTTGATATCATGTTACCGTTACAAACCCTAATGGAGTAAGAATAGGAAGTCAGGCAAGTGCAAGTGAATTGTTTTGGTAACATGTATGGAAATGTACAATGTCAATTTAAAAATAATAATAATTTGGTGGGTGCCCTAGGGGTAAAATATAACTTAAAGTCAAGGTGTATCACTTAAAAACAGAACAGATTTACATGTGTTGTTTTTGATAGATCTTACAAGAGGAGAAAAACAGAAGTATAGATATAATCTATGCATTATGTGATACACGAGAAGTGCTTTTTTTTTGTCAAAGCATTGGTAAAAGCATCTTACATCATGGGATATTGTAACTGCCACCATTCTTTAACTAAACATTTTTAGACCTCTTAAAATAGGAGCCCAAAAAATTTCAACTAGGGGATTAACTGAAAACCCTAAAACTTCTTCTGTAGAGATTGATTGGTTCCACATGTAGATCTCCTGGGTTTTTGTTTTTTTTTTAAGTAAAGTGTATCTGCAACCATGGGAACTAATTACTGGCTTAAAAAGTATTCTTATGTTCTGATGTATTTTGCTTGCTCTTAAAAAAAAACAGACAATAGCAAGAATTTCTCCTGTCTGGAAGTAAAAGTGAGACCCATGCTTTGTTGTTAAAATGGGACATGGAGCTTCAGGGGAATTTGCCATTTAGAGGGCGGCACTGCGAACAGCTCCCCAATGTAGACCTGAAACACACGGCCCCCAGGGACATAAACGCTGCGTTCCTCATAGAAGATTTACGACTGTTTATGTTCGGCTTGGTATTTAAACAAAACAAATGATAAATGCTAAAGTTGTGCGTTGAAAGTAGGCTAGTCTAACAATAGAACTAACCATTTTTAGGAGGGTGATTGTTGAAGAATAGGTAGAAGTTAAAAAATAACTAGAAAACGGACGCTCAGTTCAACTTTTGTTTCTAATTGTAATTGGTTCTGTGGAATATGATGATATTTTAAAAGTGATAGCAATAATAAAGACATTTTAAACACACATGCTGTCAAATTTCTTTGAGGAAAAAATAAGAACCACAATCCCATCGCTAATGTTTAAGACTTTAAGAAAAAGAAAAGACAAAAAAATATCACACTTGCAGAAAGTGAGAGCAAAAAATGTTTCTGTAATGGAATGACAAACATTTACATCCTAATTAAAAAAATCTTACAAACTTATTTATGTGTACCATCAATATATTTGTATTTTTGGAGTTATTTGGGCACATTTCTTACTGCCCTTTTATTCTAGGGACTTCACATTTCACCATTAGTTTTGGTTTTACATGAAAATGAGGGTGAAACTAAATTTTACTTCAAACTTTGCAAGAATCAGCAACCATGCCATTTTTACACACATAATGAAGAATTTCACTATCATGATGCTAAATGGAAATTGAGTTTTTCCTCTTGCATATTTTCTTTATAATCAACCTTAATTATTCATCTACTTACTTTACTTATTGTTTAGACCTCCATTGGAAAACCTTCCCAACAAAGCTGTAATTGAAAACCTTTCAAGTATAAAGTACGTTTAAAGTAGAGTAACTAATATGAGAACAATTGTTCAAGATTAGTATAAATCTGGATAAGGATTTTTGAAAATTGAAGAAAATCTGTTGAAAACAAGATCATGAAATTGTTGGTTAATTCTTGAGTTATCTTGCTGATGAACCTTTTTGTGTGGCTGTAGCAAAGATCAGTGTTTATATACACTTTAACATTATGTTTGCTTAATCCAGGTTCTGCAAATAATCTTTTCAAAAACCTTTTCATATGACAGTTCCATAATATGGTTGGATAATGAAAGCTCTCTTTAAGCCGCCTCCAGTCTTTCCCCTGGAGACCCTCGGCAAACTGTTTAATGTCATGATGAGTTTGAAATTCATTTTTCTGGTTCATGGTGATTTCAATCAAACTAGAAATGGTTCTACCAAACACCATTAGTGTGTTTACCTGTAAGCCAGATAAGGTAATGCTCTGAATTTTGGACTCTCAGCTACTAACCAAAGCTTATTGTTTACACTTAAAGACTTAGTTGTCCACTGTTCTTCCACTTAAAAGAAGATCTTCTGATCCAGTACCAGGTATCAGCTCAGGCCTTTGTCACTAAGGAAAAGTTTCTCTCAATCCTTATTTTCGGCATATTGTCCAGGATACTGTTAGCCGCTTCCCCTGCAAGCTTTGTCGGAGTATTTTGTGCTGCCAATTTTCAAAACTCATTCTACACTCATTATGCATTCACAGTGGCCTTTTTGCACCAGGGAAAGTAAGTTTAATTTTGGCTGCATGCCCTGAAAAGGAAGGTTTTTTTTCCCACTTTGCAATAGAGATGAGAATGCATGGAGAATGGCAGAGAGCTTGTAGGGAGAGGGGCAGCAAGATCGATTGTTGAAATAGTAGTTGGCTAAACTGACAGAGTGAAGTTGCACGGGATGTGGTGTGCTTAGAGACGGAGGCTGACCAGCAGAACGGTTTGCTTAGCACAGATTAGAGCAAATGTCCAGGAAACACGATGCTCATCACCTGGATGCCAAGATGGGTTATTCACAGCTGAGGAGGTGAAAAGTTGTAGGTGATACAGTCCTATTGTTTCAGGATTGTTATTCCACTAATTTTTGACTCATTTCCCAGATTAAAGTTTTTTGTTGCGAAGGCCACTCTAAACCAAAGCAGTAAAAAGACACATCTTTGTAAAATTAAAGGATTACTTTTGACTTCAAAGGAAACTTAAATGTCGACTTAAGTAACATTCAAACATTCTGGATGATTTTAAAGAGTGATGGCAGAGAGGTCCGACTCGTCTTTCTTTTTCCTCCTTTTCTGTTACATTTTTTTTAAAAATCAACACTTTTAATGTTGTGTTCAGCTTACCTCTTTTATTGCTCAGAAACTATCCGTTTAAATGATGACAATCTAATGGATTGATCTTAAAAGACAGCAAAAATACATTTGACAAGATGAGGCTTGTGGAGGCTGTTAATTGAAACAACACATTTCCAAAAGCTCTTCGTCTTTCGATTGTGTTCGTCAGGCAAACAATTGTCTTCTATTTATTTGCAAAACAAGCTAATTAATTTATGAATATGAAGCAAATTTCATTCTGAATCCCCCCCCCCATATGTATACAAAAACAAAACACAAGCAGGTCTGTCATGTGTTGTATCTGTTGTTGTTATTACAGTCTGTGGTTAGTCTTGGAGACATATTTGTGTTCAGTGTTTCCATTAAGTGGAGTAAATTTCTTAGTGGAAAGTTCTTTCTCTGAAAGCTCTTGGAGCATCGCAAACATCATTTTATCCACCAACAATTTTAAAGTGGAGGCAGGAATGTCAGAGGCCAATATCTCTAGACCCAACCACATAAAATTTGAATCATGTGTCTGGCATGCACGAAAGATAATACGAGCCTTTGTAATTTGGGCAACTCGAAACTTTAACTGCTGTGAGAGAACAATGAATCACCGGAGTGCCACACGATAAGGAGCGTGTCTCTTACTTTATAGTGGCAGCTTACTCCAGGGAAATATGAATGTAAATATGAATCGACTTCTCTTTGTCATACCTCCACAACCCCAAAATAATGAATTTACAGCAAATTCTAAGATTTGCCACACCCTGGAAATAATATGCTGGATGAGAACTTTTGTGCTTTTATTCTGTGTTTTGCAAAATTTCGTTTACAGCAGAAACAAATTTTACCCGCCCTCCCCTCCCCAGAGGTCCTCATGCAGGTTTTAGTTGTTATTAAAACCCAGTTCACCCCTACTGTTTGAGGAGAAAACAGAATACCACCACCATCTAACTAATTATGTTTGTATTTATCTATTTTTGGTCAGATTCTCCAAGCCACACTTTAAATATCTGTGAAATCTTACCTTTAGATATTTAGATTTTCTTTTCTTTTTAGATGTCATTATGTTAAAGGCTAAAAACAAAATAAAAAAACCTTGATTTTGGGGGGAAAAAAACAAACAAAAAAACTATTTAGTTCACCATTTATAAAAATAAGGCCAGGAGTTTTGGCTGTAAACAAATCGCCACTCAGACGCTGTATAAGGGGAGTAAAGATTTCATTTAAAGTCATATTTTTAGAGTTAAACTGTTTATGTTCTGAGTCACAAATTTAAAGCAACTTTGATTTGTTTAGTTCTTGTGTCTATCATGCTTCATTTCTTAATATCTTAATAATATAATATCTTAATGTATAAATATGTCACTCTTACATAATACTTTTCTCAAATGAAAAATATCAAATTATTTGTGTTTTTGAATGTGGTTCCATGTTTTTAGGCAGTACTTCAACACCAACTGCAGTGGTTTGATTCTACTAATGGCATTTAGATAGAAACTAATGATAAAAGGAGAGAAGTGCTAATGAAACTCTGTCATAATGATCCCATTAGGAAAAGCAAAGTGAACAAAACTGGGCTCAGACAGAAAAGAGGTTCTTGGAATGCAGATTTTATTTTATATAAATCTATACAAACAAAATTAGGAAGTTAGGAAGAGAATAGTCAGGTGGATAATAGTCTAATTTGCTGTCCCCCCCCCCCTCCATTATATTTTCCTATTAAAATCCTTAATTCTAGACTGTTCTACTTACAATCTGCCCTTTTCTGGATTAGGATCTCAGATGTCCAGCCCAGATTCTGCCATGGCTCTGGATACTCTGGTTACAACTGGCACCACTGAGGCATTGAAATCACTCAATGTATTTTGAGAAAATGAACGAATGCTGAATCCGTACTGTGCGGTATTTTTGGAATGTTGACAGAATCAAGCAAAAGAGCTGCTGAAGCCCTGACCTCCACACTGTGAACCAAACCATATCGTGGATTTTGTGAACTGTTCCACCCGTTGTAACAATGTAGATTTGCCATTGTTCTTTGACGATGCATTTTACTGCCAGCGTGCTTTGTTTGTGCCAAGTAAACATGTTGGATTGGCTGAGGATAGCGCTAACTGGGCCCGACAGACCCAACAATGTGTTACACGCTGAAAACACAATCGAGATGGACTTTGACGTTGCTCCAGGCTTTCTCGGCTACTGCATGTTGGCTCGGTGTAAATGACCCCCAACACTAAGATGCCATGAGAGAGGTGGAGAGGTCAGAGCAGGGGAGAGAGCACGAGATTTCAACTGACAGCACACAGCACCGGGGAGCAGCTGATGATGATAACCCTGTTGCCGGTAACGGTATGTCACTTACGCGTTTTCCTCTTGAGAATGTTTTTTCTATTTATTGTGAAACTCACCTCCTCCGCCCTCCTCGCCCCCCTCCTCCTCCTGGAGCCTGAGCTTAAAGCCCATAGAGGATCTGTGGAAGTCTAAAGATTAGAGTTTGCTGACGGAGCTTTCGAGGATCTGCCAGAATGAGTGTAATGAAGTGCAAAGTTTGTGGAAATTCATCCAAGGAGATTACAAAGGTCTCTTACACAGAAATGACTCAAGGGTCTAAACAGCTATGTAAATGAGGGATTAAATTTTTAAAGGTGCATTTTTTGACCTAGGGGAAGAATTAGGCAAAAACTAAAGGGCAGAGTGCAAACTTGTGGTGATAAAAAGAAAGTAAAGTAAAAAAAAAAAAAGTTGTGAATGCATATGGATGATTTCCTTTAAGAGTGAAAAAAATGATAGATAATATTTTAATAAATAATGAAAATAAAGTTGTGTAGGAAGGAGTTTTAATGGATGTTGCACAGTTTTAATTTGCTGTTTATTTTGCCATTGATTCCAATATACCTACAAGCCTAAATTAGTATGCAACATTTAAACAATACTCCTCAAGTTTATACAATATCTTAATCATTTTTGTACACTATATGAACATATTTCCACAATATTATCATGTTAGTAAAATATAACTATTATATGTGTTGAAAATGTTTTTTGTCCATGGCAGCAAAATACTTCTGTATTTTTTCATCCATGTCCACAGCTTCCACACTTTCCTGTTGGGAGGTATGCTTTTCCTCATTTGTGACCTGGAATGACAAAAAGTCAGCTCAGTTTCATTAAAACAAGGAAACAGAGAAAAAAAAAAAAAACTGCACGAGAAGGAACAGATCTCCTAAATTTGCAGTGCAGCGTTTTCACCACTCCACCCTGCGCCTTTGGAATCACAAACCAACCTCTGGATGGAAGATTGTCTCGACCAAGTAGGGAATGCACAAAACAAAATTTCAAAAGGCAGGTATTACCGCCACAATGTGTTTGTAAAAAGAATAAAAATAGGAAACACACAATGTTCCTCCAGCTGAGATACAGAAATGGGAAACAGAAAGTAAATCCCAATTTCAATTCGGCAACTAATGCAACGTTTGAAAGAAGAGTGAGCCAATATCTGTCCACAGTGGTGTGAGAAACTCTTTAAATTTCATGGAAAATGACCCAGTTTTTTTTTTTTTTTTTTTTTTTGTATTGTTTCTACAAGCTTTTGTATCATTTGTTGTGCCTGATTTTTTTACAGACTGTTTCATTATTGCTTGGTTTTGTTGAATACCGAAAGCAACGTAGAATCAATGTTTGTTCGTTCACCTGATATTTGAGCTTAAATATTCTATGTTGTGGTCAGGATCATTTTTACTGTATCCTGAAACCTAAAACCTGAAAATGTAATTAGGATGTGTTTTCTTTTTGCTTGTACAAGCTTTGATTTTTATTTTTATTTTCTTGGAATGACACTAATGCAACTCACCTTATTAACACCTAAAATCTCAGCTTTCTGGTCCTCAGTGTAAAAAAAAAAAATATAATTCCTTATGCAGGATGTAAAAAACCCCACACACATTAGTTACAAATGGATTTATTGGGATTCTGTAGTGAAGTTTTTATATGTGAATTATTTAATGACAGAAGTCACACCTGCTCAAAGGTTCACTAACACATAGGTTTAAATGACTAAATTAACAATACCAACTGTCTTTTAATTCTATGTTCAGCCAAAAACTCCACAGTACAATAATATGATCCAATTTCCTTCCAGAACTGTACAGAATCTTAAAAAAGAAGCATATAGATCTCAGCAAGAAATACAGAGTGGGAGGGAAATTAAGTGAAGGCAAAGTCAGACCCTTGGAGACTGAAGGATATTGAAGTCATGACACCCTCCTACTCCCTTGTTAGCTAAAACCAAGCTGATATCCTGATGTCTAACCTCCTCCTAACACTCGCTCAGAGGAATAAACTGACATATTAGCTGTTAGCCTTCCCTGCCTTCTTATTAGAGATTTGGGGCCAGCTCTGGAGCGTGCCTCAAAAACATGTCTTGTGTTGGGTTTGCTTTGGCAGGAAACATGCAAATGGGAGCGCCGTTTCTCTTTTGTTTTGTTTAGGAAAAACACTTCACGAACCAGAACTATAATTGGGGATGAGGATAGAAATGGCAGCAACATTTTTGTTTACATCCTCCTCACCCACCATAACATGCATTACCAGCGGTATGTAATATGTAATAAAGCTGTTGTCAGGGGAAACTCTGCAGTGCCAATAAGAAAGCAGTGATTCCTGTCCACACCAGCCATTTGTTAAATAACTCGGGGTAGTGTAAATAATATTCCTTCAGGGCAAACATGAAGCTGCACTCAGACATACGTAAATTAAGCCAATAAAAATAACAATTAACTCGAAAAGAAAGAGAAAGAAAATCTGTCTGTCTCCCCCTCTGTAACCTAAACACCTATTACCAATTGAAATGTAACTTTATTAGCTATAAAAGCTCTCTGTCTGAAATATACACTACACCACAATTTTGACAGATTGTGCTGTACATGCACATCCCTATCAGCCTGAATAAAAGGCTTATTTATGTAACTTTAAGAGTTAGATGTTTTCAAACTGATTCGGTAAAGTGATTCATGCACACATACAAACTGTTGAGCCCAAAGCTATTTATACCTTTGGCAGACTTTGTGTATAACATAATTTATGAATTTGACCAACACATATAGATTCAGACTATTTGTGAAGAAATGCTTCTCTGAAAGAACGGTTTGACAGTTGTAATGTCAATAAAGGCTTTTCCATTGATTATTGAACGATTTAAAAGATTTCAAACATTTTTTGTTAAAATATAAATAAAACAGACTTTATTTGAGGGATCCCTATCAAAAAAAAAATTGTGGTTCAATTAAAATAATTATGAATCAAAATTTGCTAAAGCTGTGAATAATCATGGACTCAATTACTTTATACAACTTTACTAACAGCAGCTGCACATTTTTGGAACATTGCAATAACTTCCATTTTCATCCGTCTATACCTGCTCATCTGTACAGGGTTTTGGGACTGGACCGACCTGAACAGGTCACGGGTCCATCACTGGTCAACACAAAGACACAAAAGACAAACACCTATCCCCACATTTATACCTAAGGGCAATTTTAGACAGTCCAGTTAACCTGTTTTTGGTTTGTGGGTTAAATAGCGATAATATCGAATAAGCGTTTGCTTCCCCTTGTTGCTTTTCAGACGAGACATTGTTTTATTTAATTCCATATAGTCTGAATTATAAAGACTGGCTGACAATATATACTCTGTAAAACTAATTAGACAATTTAATTTGTTTTCCAACATCTCCTGCTAATATATTAGAATTGAAACTGTCATTAATTCCTTCATTCAGAAGACGTAGTTGCATTTAAATAATGCACATATTCCTTCTGCTTCCTGCCACAAGCCTCATTTCCTGTCACTTATTTTAGGAATGGAGTCTTCCTTCAGGATATTCTGCTGAGTTTGCTCTCCTGGTCACAGAGATGAAGATGAAGACCTCACAAGGCCCAGAACACAAAAAGGGGAACGTGCAAGAAACAATACATGACAGGCAAACACAAACAAACACCCACAAGTCTGACAGGCCACTGCAAAGACAATCTGCTAAATGACACCAGAAACCCAGGGAGAACTTCATGTGCATCCTCCTTCACAGGACGGCGGAGCAGCCAACAGAACACAATCACAAAAAAGACAGTTCTAAAATAATATTACATTTTTTGAGAAATAATTATTTACTTTTGCGACATGACTTAAAACGTTTAATAGCAAATTCTTGTATTTTATTTAGTGAGTTAAAATACATCATCTGAAATATACCAAGAAATAGACAAAGGTAGATTTTTCATAAAGTGTTTTTCCAAAAATAAGCAGCCATAACATCAAAGACCTACTATCTTATAGTATATTTTTAAAATCAGGCATGGCTTTTTCCTAAATATAGGAAAAATATTCTGATATCTTTTCATTATCCTCCCTATAGTTTTTAAGGTTATTGATGTTTTTGCTCCTAAAGCTGCACAAAATTTGATTTCACGGTTTTGCATTTACTGTTATTAGCCTACTGGGGATGCCGAAATGCCGGCTTCTGAAATGTGTCACCTTCATAGGCAAAGCTCCCTCTTGGAGCTTTATTCCCTCTCAAGAGTATTCCTCCCTCACAGAGTCCCATCAGACTAGTGGCAGCAGCAACTGGCAAACATCTGGTGAAACTGTGCATCTGCTGAGGTTATCATGCAAACTGCAACACTCCTAAGGGAGCAACTTGTCTACTATATTTGCAATAAAAAAAATCAAATAAAACTCATCAGAGATGATTTATATTAGTTTATCCTTCTAATTTAATTTAAGGGGTTCATTTTAAACCTTCTCCTGCTGTTTGGTGGCCGGCTGTAGAAGACATATTACTTTGTGAATTACTTTGGCTGGTTTTCACTAATGTTGCCATTTCTGTCAGGTGAAGCGGTCAGACGTCTGACCAGAGTTGTTCCAGGGTGTGTTTATTGTGTGGTTTCTCTTAAACTTGCTAATGAAAGATTTGTATTTATAATTGAGTCTACATGTATAATTTTGACCTCGTAAGGGATGAAATAAAATGAAAATATAGTTCAACAAAAAACACTGGCCATGTTTCTTTGAAACCATTAAACCACCCTGTGAAAAGTGGTCTAATAAATTGTTAAAACCCCTAAATTTATTACCAGAAGTCTAATTATATATGACAGGTGAAACATCTTGAAGAACTAAAAGGAATGAGCACTGAATGCTGGAGGGGCCATTTGGGAGATTTAGGAGCACTCTTGTTTTCCCTCTTGGGGCCGGTGTATAGGCTGGGAAAAAAAAAACAAAAAACAAAAAATATAATAATTATCTTTATTAATCTGTCGACATGTAAACAATTTCCTCTCTGAAAAAGCAAGTGGACTGATTTTGAATGTATAATTATCAAAGGGAAAATGGGTCCTGTTAGAAATTTGAGTGGGATCATCATGGCATTGATAACTCACAGGCTACAAAAACATGCAAATATTAAAAGAAACAAACAATCTTAAAAGCTGCAACAGGGCTGAGAAAGATTAAACCGCTCATGCATTTGCAAAACACCGAACCCTTTCAGATAGATGGATAGATGATTCATCGTTTAGCGGCTTTTTTTCCTCTTTGGATGTAATGTGAGAGACAAAGGCATGGAATAGGGTTGGACAGCAGACATTTAAAAGCCATAGGGGTTCAATGCCTCAAGCCTCATTCAGTGACCATGACACAATGTGCCCCCTGTAGTGTGAGCGGACGCCATGGAATAATACTAGAGCAGGGAAAAGCTGCAGAACCACAGGGGTTGACTGTTGTGACACAAAATGGCTGAGTGGAGGGAGGCCGTGGCATGAAATGACATTTGTCAGAGAGACACTAGCTAACTTTGTGGGGGGTCAAAGTGGGGAACTCCTCAAGGAAAAGAATTACAGTAGAGAAATAAACAGAATCTAGTTTTTAACATTGACCAAGCTTTACAATAAAGTATGGTGCAATAACGATGCTGCTAAGATGTTTTCGGATTGAAGACATACAGCAGGCTATTCTCTAATTTGGTGTTTGTTCTCTATGTTTAAAGGAACTTCATTTCTTCAAATCACACCTTTTTGTTCATGGCTTTAACATAAGCAGCTAAGTAAGTGAGCGGTATGAGGGAGAACAGAGCTGTGACATCATACCTCTAAACATCACATTTCTAAGTATGTGCTACCTCAGTGGTGCATACCTCCTCAGGGTGCTTAACCCAGCTGCTCCAAACATGACACAGTGCCATGGAACCGAATGAGACAGAGAGACACTGCCCAACCTTGGGGGGTCCAGCAGAGCTGAGTTTCCCTACGGAGCCGGTATGTTGCCCACTGAGTTTCCCATGACCATTCATTTCACAAGAGCTTGGAATCATGACGGCTTCTGAAGGCCGGGCACAATAAATATGAAAAAGCAGATGCATAAATGTGGTACAGTGCTCCGGAGCTTTTAGCGGTCACTGTTTATTTCATTTTTTGATGTTTTTTTTTTTTTTTTTTGGACTACGGCACACTACAAACTGTTTAAACGCATCTAGACCCAGAAAATTGATTCTGCTTTTATAATCTTAACTTTTCTCATACCTTGAATAAAACTGAGGAAGGGGCTTTCTTTCGGGTTTTCATTATTTTCTGTTTTCATATTCACGTTTCTGAACTTCTGACTCAGAAGTGCTGTACTGTTCTACCCTCTGTCCTGCAGGTGAATGTGATTCATTTCTGGACAAAGCAAACAGTGCAGAGACACAAAGCATCTGGTAAGGCCTTCATACTCTGCAACCTCCATTAGGACGTTTTATCAGTAGCTTTTCTACCAGGTTCACGTTTGAGGGTCGCATTGTGTTGAATACGAGTTTGTCTCTTTGTCCTTACCAGAGGGTTAAAGAGGGTTGACTGCTTCAGTTGGGAGAAAAGTTGTGGGTTTGATTCCAGTTTCTAAATGTTGATGTGTTTCTGTGCAAGCTTCTGTGGGTCGGTGGGTGAATGTGTCCACGTTTGTGAGGATGGTTGAGTTGATTCTTGTGTAAAGCACTTTTAGTCGTTGGTATGACTAGAAAAGTACTAAATTCAGTCTTTTTACTTGAGCGTGCTTTTATATCTCTATAAGACGGCTCTACACTTTTCTTGAAGTTAATCGTAACGGTCAAAATAATGGAACAATAAGTTGACCCACAAATGTATTTTTCTAAACAGATTTGCTCTTTTCTGATCCTTAAAACTGCCGAGATTTGTTTGGTTATTTTGCGTGTTTTGGTTTTTTCCCTTTAGAATCAGTATGAAGATAAAATGGTTGAAAACATTTGCTGAATTCTGCAAGTTGCATAACTGTATTTCTGTAAGATTTTGTATTAACCGAATTGGGCACAGCGATGGCCAGGCCTTGCTTATTTGGCTTTCTATTTTTATCTGGAAGAGGTGACAGCAGACTGGAGTTTAAGTCCTGACTACTTATTGGCTGCTCAGTGTTGCCAAGAAATGTTCATTAACTTGAAATATTTCAAAACGGATTTGCTTTAAGGCAGTCACCCATCACCACACCAAGACCTTGGTAACTAAACCTGCAAGATAACCAATGAAAAGGCTTCCTCCAAATAAAAGAAGCCAAATGCTTCTTGATAGGTTTGCTTGCTCACCCAATCAAAATACAAGGCTGTTAATGCCACATGCCAGGATTCTGGCTGAAATGACATGATTTATGTAGACATTTATCTGGTTATTCATACATGAATAAGAAATGTGAACAAGATATTTTGACAGTTTTGAAAAATTATTTTATCATAAATTATCTGTTTGGTTATCTGGTTCCTTAACCTGCTTTGCATTTAACACTGTCAAAAGAAAAAAAAAAAAAAAAAAACGGGTATGTTTTGGTAGACAGCTAAATGGGAAACGGGACCCGACTGCCGGGCAGTGAAATGGTCCAGAACCTCAGGACTTCTGGATTCTCCAACGTTCTTAAATGTTCCCCTCTATGTTACTGTTCAAGTGAGAACGGAAACATGTCAGTGTAGTAAGAGTATAGTATGTTTCACATAATTTGGTGCATTACAAAGAGATGAAAACTCTTACCCTAACCCGTAACCCACCTGCAGTTTTTTAAAAAATATATATTTTAGCTTTACTTTAATTATCGCAGACGTAAGCTGAGAAAAAGAGCTACCTTAACATCATCTGTCCACATTTAACACAACTTGCTGCACATGGGCGTCATCATAAATCTCACTTCATACTCCTGTCTGGTCATCACTTTCAACAAGATGCAAAACTTAGCTTCTGATCCTTAAATAAAATGTCATGCTGGGCACAAGAAAAAAGCAAAAGCAGCTGCAAACACCTCCCTGGATATCCTACCTAGTTAAATATCTGGTTAATTTGTCCAACGCTTGGAGGTTTTTATCTAAAAGCGTCTTCTCATAAGCAGGAAGTTCTTCTTCAGACAGAATAATCATTAACCACAAGAAAAGAATACATATAAAGCTGGTTTATGACATTTAAATGTTTTAGCAATGAGAGAATCCAACTTTAGAGTCACACATTCTCTAACATCTACAATGTGGATCTTGCATTTTTGATTACTGGCTTACAGTATTTCTTTGATTTGCTTAAGAGAAATTAAATTTAGTGTTGATAAAACAGGAATGCATATTTAAAATAACAGATTGTCATTTATATAAAATGTATGTTATCTGGATTTGTTTGCACATATTTGTTTCAAATTCATAATCCTGAAGTTGTTGGACAGGGCAGATTGGTGTATCGGGTGTTGCTGGTACAATAATTCAGCTTTAAATTTCATCTTAACTTTTAGTTGCTGATCATTCTAAAAAATGTGTGAAAACAAGGCGGACATTAGAAAAGCTCAGCACGGCTGTAAGGACATCTAATCTGCGTTGGTTGTTCTCTTCATATTTACTTAAACTTTAAAAATCAGTGTTTAACCTTGAATTCATTTACATGCAGAGGCTGGTGTATGATGTTCTACACCTTTTTGTTTTACAGCAATGAAAGACCTTTTTTGGACCTGTGAACAGACACATAAATCCCGTTTGGGACGATAGGTGTGTAGATGGGAAATAACTTCTCACTGAAACGTTGATTCTTGCCTGAATTTGTGATGAACTGTCAGTTGTATATTTTAATTAATAAATCAGATTTTTTTCCCCCTCTTAAAGGAAAATACTGCTTTAAATGTTCAAAGGATGCAGATTGGACTCTGAAGGTTCCACCACTATTCCTAAAAACAACAAAGGTTGCTGCTGGAGTTTTATGCTGTCTTCTATTTTACTGTTAAACCTTGACTTCACACCGTGTGTGTGTGTGTGTGAGAGAGAGGGAGAGGAAAACAGAGAGTTGTGGTTTACGTGTGCGGTTTTCCTTATTTCACTCCAGAACTGCAGAATTCTAGTAAATTTCCATGTCTATGGAGCATAAAGCCTCTCCACACACAGGACAAACTGAGATATATACAGTGGGGAGAGCATAATGCATATGTGTATATCTGTGCTCCCTCTGCTGCTTATTTACCATTTGTGTGACAGACTGTACAACTGTATCTAAGGATAAACTAGGGCAAACCTCTGTAGGCTTTGTTATATCGCAAACTCTCTGGTGTGAAGAACCCAAGTTGTCGTACGCATCCTGAGCTAGCTTTCCTTCTGCTCCTTTAGATCCTTTCCTTAAAAAACAAAAAGCCATCAAGTGCATCTCACACAGACAACAAAGTAGATGATATGCAGACACCCTACTTTTTTTGACTTTGCGATATTGTATGAAAATCAGAGCAGTAACAGCTTCCTGCTTATTTTAAGATCAGGAGCTAAAAGTATCATTGACCCTGACTTTCCTGCCATCTTTTAGCCTTTCTATAAAACAACAAAACCAGAGCATTTTTTTTAAAGTGTAGATTTTTGGCTCCTGACACACAAACCTAAGAAAGAAAGGAACTGGGTTAAAAAGCATTAGTGTCAGTGTAGTAAGGGCAGCAGTTTTCTGTTTGTCTGTAAGGTTTTAGGCCAAATGGTGGTGAGTCAGAAAGGTATCACACTAATGATTTCTTTTAGATGCTTGACAGAACAAACACTTGTGGTTTTGGTTTTGGGGTATTCAGACTATTTGAAGCTGAACTAATTGAAGTTGAGGCTCCTCTTTCAAACTCCCCAACAACATCCATATGAACAGAGTAGCTTTTGTAAATATGATCAATCTGTGGCATCTCACATGAACACAATGTCTGCTGTTGATTAGTCAATAGCTTTATGCTTCAGCTTTAGCTAAAAGTTTTCTGTTTTCCTCTTTTTTGACCTTAAAAAAAATCCAGACACATTCTTTTAACTCTGAATCAGATTTTCTCAACAGGGAGAAGCAAAAGCTGGAATTGCACAGGTGACATTTTGTATTCACAGCAAACCTCTGCAGACTTCCACTTAGAAATTCTATTCTTGTTCCTGCAGGCATGTTTCTTTCCTCTCACTTTCTCTCTTGCTGACTTGCCTAATTTTTCCGAGCAATGGACTATGGAAAATCTTGGGCCGGTGTGGCCACTTTTATTCCTGATTCTGCTGCCATAAACATATTCAGCGATTTTACATTTTAACCACATTTTTCCCATTTAATGATTTGGTTGATGATATCGTCAAACTAAGATAATATTGTGTGGACATTAACAGGTTCAGATCGTTCCCTGATCACATTTTAGCCGTTTAAGATTTGAATGAACTGGATTTCCTCCAGATTTAGACACACTTGACACTCAGTCACTCTGTTGCATGTGTAGCACCCCATTAGTTGCTATTCACCACCTGTCTTTATCATTTAAATGTGCAGCTTTTTAAGGATTGTCGTGATGGTGTAGAGCTCCTGGTTGTATCAGCAGGCCTTCTCTTTGCTTTTTGTAAATTATGTATCCCTTTGAACCGATTGAGTTTTAATTTTCATACAATCAGAAATAATCATTGGCTAATATTGCATTTTCTAAGCCAGTGTATAAAAATCAGGGCAGCCGGTGACTGCCATTCCAGAATAAAGTTGCTATATTTTTAATTTCATTTGGTGTGTTTTTGCCATCTTTGCCATTCTTTGGTTATAAAATATTCATGCACCATAAGGTGAAAGCGCTCTCACTGCAGCAGCAGCTTCTTTTTCTGCGCCATATAAGATCTGGTGGTGGGGATATTTCTTGTGGCTCCCACCATCATCCCATCATTATGTGTACAGATGTGCCTCAAAAGCAGAGAGATTTGCCAGTCTAGATGAAAAAGTCAGATTTTTAGTGTTCTAAGAAGTTCTGCTGTTTGCAGCTTATTGTTCGCTCAGACTCAGCTGTTTGAGAGCTTGGAGCCTGGTTGAACTCTGTTCGGTGATATTTTCTAATCATACGCTGCATATTGACAATTTGGAAACATCAGTGGGATTTATGAGCTGACCTTTGTTTTGTTAGACAAGCCTGAAAACATTTTAATAATATGTCTAGAAATGTCTCTGAATTTAAAGGAATTTTCATCGCAAATGTTTTAATTTCTTGCCAAGATAAATAGTGTGTCTGGTTTTCTGTTTATCTGCCAACACTACGCCCCATCACAAAAGGTCAAATAGCTTTACATTTTGCTGCAAAGCTGCCAGTTATAATATAAACATTATTTTCATCTTTTCCCATCACCTTCTTTGATTCTGGCCCGAGCTTTTATTGGCACTTTGTTTGTTATAAGGGACATTTTATTTAGACCTTGTAAAAAAAAAAATACAAAAAAATAAATAAATAAATAAATAAATACTGTTCTTTTTTGAAGTTGTCGAAAAGCAGTATTAATATTTTAAGGATTGTAAATGTCAGCAATGAATTCCTGTTTCCAGCCAAGGAGATGGGTTTTGTTGGAAGAATCCCAGAGGTGCGACAGAACGGGAATACAAAAGAAACCGTCCGTATCCCAGATTGTTGGGCAGAGTTGAGATTCCAGGCAGAAATAACAAGGCTGTTTCTTGCAGCACATTACAAAAAAAGGATGAATATTTTCTTATATATTCCAAAGGGCTTATAGCCCTTTGCAGAATGAAGTAAAATATTTTCATTCAAGGTAGTAAAAGAGTAATTCTGGCCTCCAAGACAAACATCCAACCACAAATTACAAGACTTTAAAAGACCACCTAAAGATTCAGTCGTATGCCGTTCTTCAGTGACATAGAAATCAGGTTCAGCAGTTACTGACAGGGTATTGTTTAAAAGAAGGATAGATGGAATAACAGTTCATTTCCACTTACATTTTTGACAAGCCTGGTAGTTTGAGCAGCTGATAAAGGAGATGTACATCAGAAACAGGGGGTGTGGGTTAAATCTCTTAGGAATCGCCATGGTTACGCTGAACTGATGTGGATTTTAGAAACTCTTTTGAACCTTTTTGGTTGGAAAATCAAGGGAGACTCGCATCCAACAGTTCAATAATCAATGCGCAAAAACACTCCTTCACAGTGAGGCGTGCACGTTGCATCATCTGATGCTCTGGTCATCACTGCAGTCTCTCTGTTTCTCTCTTGTTGCTCTGTGTACTAAGACACACTGAGACTATTCAAGTCAAGTATGTTTATATTGTCCAAGAAGCTTTGCTGCAACCTGTTCGTTTCTAACATTTCTGCTCTACCACTGTAGGCATGCCAGATTTTCTGATGTCAGTTGAGGGGAATAAGACACAAAAAGTGTATTTCACTCTTCTAACACACAGCTGCTGTCTTTACAGCAGGAAGCAGAATGTCTGATTTATTTGTTTATTTTTTATAGAATAAAATTACGTAAAAGTCTCTCTCTCTCTCTCTCTCTATATATATATATATATATATATATATATATATATATATATATATATATATATATATATGTTGCCAATTGCTATTATTATTATAAAGTGTACTTTAGCTTTAATTTTATGGTAAATTAAAGCTTTATGGTAGCTTTAATTTATCATAAAGCTATGGTAAATTAAAGAATAATTAATTCTATTTCAAAATAACAATGACTGTCTTGAGCAGGTTATATTTTCTTTTACAGAAACTGTCCACAGATCCCACACCGCCATTATTCACTGAACAAGTGAAACGTGAAGCCAAGATGAAAAGGCTTGTGTGGAAAAAAACTAAATACAACTTGATGTAACAGGTTGCACAACCAAGGATGAGCTTTCAAAGGAAGAAAGGGAACTTTACTTTTACCACAACTACATGGCAATTTTTTTGATCATATCTTCAGTGGAGAAAACTAAAAACACTCATAGAACCTAAATAGACATAAATCTCAAAGAAAGAGCAGAAGATGATGAAGGGAGAGTTTACCTTCCTTCTGCTTTAGTTGCTTTCAGGTGATCTGCAGGCTTAAAGCATTCGGCTTGTTCCTGACTATCAGTCACTGAACTTCCACTAAATGGTATTACAAACTAAAATTATTTTTTGTACAATAAAACAACACAAAGTAGTGCATAATTAAAAGATAAATATTTTTTTTTTTACAGATGAAGTTGTAGAAAGTTCATATTGTCAAATTGCCTTTTTCTGCAGTTCCAGCTGCCAGTTTTTTTTTTTTTGTCTCCAAACATTTTTTTTTTAATTCTTCTTTCTTAATTAAAAATAACTCAATTTCAGTCAGACAGAAAATAGATGTAACCAGCAATTTTCAACTCGTACCAAATTTTTAAATTAGATTTTATCCGATTAAATGTATTACTTTAACTCAGCCATTACACTTTAACCCTTTAACTGTTGTGAGGACACTGGTGTCCTCCTGGTTTCATTATCTTTGGGTTTGACAGCTAAGGGATTAATCTAAAAAAAAAAGAAAAAAAAGCTGTTTTATCTCAAAGTATATGCTTAGGGTCATTGTCCTGCTGGAAGGTCAACCTCAGCCCCAGTCTCAAGTCTTTTACAGCGTCTAAAGCGGGTCTTACTCTGTGTGATTATCAACTGTCACAATAAATATCAAGCAGTGTCAGAAATATTCCAGAAGAATCATGCAGTGTGACTGCTGCTGTGGCATATGAGTGATTTTTGGCCCGTTTTTTTCCAGCCTTGAGCTCCTGTACAGCTGTCTCCAGTCCCTTTTTAGAGTCTGGCTCTAATAAAACATGCATTAACACAAAAAACCTTGCTGCACACTTATTGTTGGACTGATAATTCTAACCTGATACAGTAACAAACAGTTGAGTCTGGCATTTTATATTTTGCAGTGTGAAAGAAATGATTAAGATTTAATGTTGTTGAGCTTGCACTGCATGTCCTGGGCTTCAGAGCTTTTCTTGACCTGTATTTGTTTCGTTCAGATTGATTGCGACCAGTTGTTCCGTCTTTGCTAAAGAACAGCTTCCTGTCATCATAAGGATGCCAACACCATGTTTCCTGTTGGAATGCTGCTAGCATGGTTCACAGTGTTTTTGTGTTTGTATGCAGGCAAAAACAAGTTAAACTGGAGTCTCATCCGATTAGAGCGCTTTCTTCCTACATAATCAGGACTTCTTATGCCTTTCCTTTGACAAAGGAGACGTCCGTCTAACCTTTGTCAACCATTTGACAAATGGTGTAAAGGTCAGATTGAGTCAACAGACTCTGACTTCAGCTGCACTCTAAGAAATAATCCTGTAAATTTACAGTCAAATACTGGCAGCTATAGACGCCAGAAGTTTACTGTAAATGCACAGTAGCTGTACCGTAATTAATCCTGACAGTAAATTACCGTCAATGCAAGCACGGCATAGATACTGTGAAAGAACGGTAAACTTCTGGCGTCTGTAGCTGCCAATAGTTTACCGTTTTTTTTTTTTGAAAGAACGGTAATCTACCATTTTTCTGAAAGAACGATTAAAAAAAAATACTGGTACCTACAGACACCCGTTTCTTTCTTTTTTTTTTTTTTTTTTAACCGTTCTTTCAGAAAAACGGTTAAAAAAAAAGCTGTCTGTAGATACCAGTATTTTGGACATTTACCTTTTCAATCCTGTAATTACCTGTTAAAGTGGTGTAGTACTGTAAGTAAATACTGTAATGACCCCAACACACCGCAGATGTAGTCCCGCCAACAGAGTTTATTAGAAATAAGAGTGAGCTGCTATTCCTTAGGCTGCAGCTCGCGCCTCTAACAAATCGCTAGACTCAACTGAATGGCTTCACTGCTAACACACTGAACTCTCCGCTCTTCCGGTGTTCTGTCAGCATCGGTCCTGGTCCTCCCGCTCCCCCGTCCACATGACAGGTCCATCACATGTGAGTGGGAGTCAGCAGAGTCAGACAGGGGAAGCCCATAACACTCTACACATAACAGTGATCACAATGCAACTTATAACAAATACACACAACCATATGGAGCCCAGCAGAACTAAAATACAGAAGCGTTAAAATACTACGGTGGCCGACAGGTGCAAACGCGCAGCAAACACGAGAAAAACAAATAGAACAAAGAAAAGATGCAAACAAAAAAGACATGCAAAATATACATAAAAACAAGTGTTCCAGACCACTAGAGCTTTGTGTCCGAGTTCAGGGTCTAAATCCTTTCAAGCTTATTCTTCTGTCCTGGGCTTGAGAAACGACCCGGTCTACGGAAGAGGGGTCCTGCGAAGGCAGAGAGCATTGCAGAGAGAAGCTGTAGCCTTCAGCTAGCTGCCTAGCCTCCACCTCGGCGTTATGTTGCTTAGCAGCCGTGACACGATTTATACAATGTTTGTAGGCGAGAATGTAGATGTATAAATCTCACATTTCTGCTCGGTTCATCAGTGCATCACCTAATTGCAATATTGCTCCGACGTTTTCGGAGATGTCTGCTCCCGCTGCATTAACACCCAGCTCCCCTCGCCTGCTGGTCCAGGTTTAGTATTCCATGGGAGAACACCTGACACATTTGGGCTTTCCCAAATGACAGNTAGGTTCCAGTATTTTTACTGTAAATTTAGTTTTACTACTGCATTCACTTTATGAGTAAGCTACTGCGAAGAAAACTGTAATGCTACTTTTTAAAGTACAGTCTTAGTTTTACGATAGAACATTAATGAGATGCCACTCAAAGTCCATCAGGTTTTTGATGAGGGTGGAAACCTGAACATTGACCATCACTTTTTCTTTTGAATGGTCTTTCCTGTGTTTTGGGATACCATCTTCCCATGCCTGGCTTTTGTGCCCCTTTCTGGGTTAATCCCAATGAAGCGACTAAAAAACAAAATCAAAAATGGGAAAATTCCTGAGAATATAAATAGTGTGGCATTCTGAATATAGCTGGTACAATATATAAATAAAGCTGTTCTTAATTACGTATAGAGAAAACATCACCACCTTTGTCAAATGTTAATCATAACTTGCTTTAAAACTTTAAAACCATGTCATTGTAAAAAATTATAGGAATGGTTTTACCGTTGAATGAACCAAAGTCTTGGCTGCCTCATGTTAATATTGGAGGTTGAAGATGAAGAAGATGGACAACACTGTCCTGTCTGGAATGTTGGCTGGACCCTCTCAAAGACAATATGGCCTTCAATGCTGACCATGCAGAAAACTGCTTGCCGCAGGGACTGTAATACACCAAGTCCTTAATTGGAAGAACACAAAACAAATCCTCTTATTGATACAGTATGCATTTAAATGATCATCATAATAAAGAGTGTCCACTCTGCCAGGTAAAGTAAAAGCAAGGATCTTAAACTCCTCAATTGTCGTGCAAGTCACATCAATGTTGAAAACTGTAGGCTGGATTAATGTACAGAAGTTGTAGAGGAATTCATGGTACTTTGCACTGAAGGTGAAGTGTGCTTTGAAAGTTCATCTGAAGCTACCTTGGATGATCCTGTGATCACTGATGGTGCAGTGTCTTTGGTGCTGCTCTTGTTTTCACCAACATGCAGGAGGAAGGGCTGTCCTGGTTCCACGGCAAGGAAGAAGGCTTCAACACTGGCTTGCATCTTTGACATAATGATAAGACGACAAATAATAAAAATTATTCAATATATTTAGCAGCACAGCTACATTCAGATAGCAAACAAAGACAATAAGAAAGTGGATCATTAGAATAACCACATACCTGCACATATCTGACAACATGGTCCACAGTTTGACATGAGCTGTTTTGGATTCTTCTTGTGGCCTTTGGATGTAGGATGAAGCACATGAACCAACAGAAGAATGCCTGGTTTTCCCAGCCTGGAGGAACAACAGGATAAATAGCAGACACATTAGGATAATAAATAAACATTTTAAAGAGAAGTGTGAGCAAAACTAACCAGACCCACCTATATGTGTGTGTGTGTGTGTGTGTATCACAATCACAGTCATTCAAAATACTTTGTCCACCCGGTTTACCCTGGAGAGCATTTTTCACCACCTACAACATAAAGCATAAAAATGTCAGAAATAATTACCATGAACACAACTCAGACATTAGGCATTATAGAAATTAGTCAGCGTATAGAAACATTCTGGACAGCATTTCTTCTGCCAACCTGTCAGAAGAAATGTGTTGAAGTCATCATAACAGGCTTCAGTCACCAACATGACGTACTAATGAAGAAAAAAAAGAGGCAGCCAATATGTCATTATTTATTATCATTATTATTTATAGAGACAAAAACATTTTGGCTTAGCTTTGATCGCATAGATCAATCCACAGGTCCAGCACAGCCACTCTCCCCATTATGCCGTCTATAGCCGAAAACTTCAAGAAAACGACTTCGCAGCTAAATACTGTTAACTCAAACGGCCTTTCTGACAGTTTTAATGTTCGTTTAACCACCGACACCCCCTGCTACACCTGCTTGGCTAGCTTTAGCTGCTAACAAAAACAATAAACCAAGGATACTCACGTCCAGTCCTCGAGGGCTACCGTCCTGCAACTTTTCGATGCATCTTTACTCCAACAGACCTGGATCAGCTCCGAACAGACCTGCTAACCAGCCATTCATTTGATTCAGGGTTATTAATTGGAGCAGGGAAGCATCTGAAAGTTGCAGGATAGCAGCTCTCAAGGACTGGACTTGAGCTCCCCTGTACTGAACAGTCGTACCGCGATATCCAAACAAATAAACTTACATTAAGCATAAGTTGATACTCTTGCGCAAACAGAAAGTTAATGCATTCATAAAAAATAATCAAAATCAAAAACATGATGATCTTAACATGAAACTTACTTTTTTTTTAAAATAGATCTTTATTGAGATACAGAATACATAACAGTATAAACGCAGCATACATTGTGGTATAATGTCCGCCAGGGAGTTACAAACATTGAGACAATACATCACCATTACATTACATAAATACATTAAAGAGAGAACATAAAGAGCATGTTTTAATAGCTTTGGGGAACTTACCTTGTTATGATAAGCTCCAGACAAGACGCCAGGACAAACACGTGACGTCACAGATACGTTGCGATTGTGGGAGCAACTCTTTATCAAACACCATTTCTTTAGGCAAACTGACAAACCTATCTTTGAATTTGACTAAACAAGTGTTTAATTAACATTGTATTTTTAACATACAACATCGACACTGGTAATCTAACACTTTTGATTATGCTCTGTAGATTTTGATTCATTCCCTAAAAGATTTATTATGGAAAGTATTTTTTTTCTTTCCGTTTAACATTGTCTTTAAATGCTGGTTCTCTAAGATGCAAATACAAGTAAAATGTCTTGCCTAGAAAAAAAACTGTATTGTACAATTATTTTGCGGTAGTTTACTGCCAGTCATCAGTCTTGATTATGACAACAGAAGAAGACATTAAATTGACAATATCCTACCGTATTTTGGAATAACAGTATGTTACTGCTGGAATTCCGCTGTAAATTTACAGCCATTTCTAAGAGTGTAG
>NW_015113937.1:58717-71158 GCF_001443285.1 Poecilia latipinna | reverse complement strand
TTGTTCCGACGTTTTCGGAGACGTCTGCTCCCGCTGGATTAACACCCAGCTCCCCTCGCCTGCTTGTCCAGGATTATATTCCATGGGAGAACACCCGACAGTTTTAATGTTCGTTTAACCACCCGCCACCCCGTGCTACACCTGCTTGGCTAGCTTTAGCTGCTAACAAAAACAATAAACCAAGGGTGCTCACATTCAGTCCTCCAGAGCTACCGTCCTGCAACTTTTCGATGCATCTTTACTCCAACAGACCAGGATCAGCTCCGAACAGACCTGCTAACCAGCCATTCATTTGATTCAGGTGTGTTAATTGGAGCAGGGAAGCATCTGAAAGTTGCAGGATAGCAGCTCTCAAGGACTGGACTTGAGCTCCCCTGTACTGAACAGTCGTACCGCGATATCCAAACAAATAAACTTACATTAAGGATGAGTTGATACTCTTGCGCAAACAGAAAGTTATAAATCATAAAAAAAATAATCAAAATCAAAACATATGATGATCTTAACATGGAACTTATCTTGTTTTGTTTTGTTTTTTTAAATAGATCTTTATTGAGATACAGAATATATAACAGTATAAACGCAGCATACATTGTTGTATAATGTCCGCCAGCGAGTTACAAACATTGAGACAACACATCACCATTACATTACATAAATACAGAGAAAGAACAAAAAGAGCATGTTTTAATAGCTTTGGGGAACTTACCTTGTTATGATAAGATCCAGACAAGACGCCATACTGCTGTCTCCCGGGCAAACACGTGACGTCACAGATACGTTGCGATTGTGGGAGCAACTCTTTGTCAAACACCGTCTCTTTAGGGAAACTGACAAACCTATCTTTGAATTTGACTAAAGTGTTTAACTAACATTGTATTTTTAACATTCAACACCAACACTGGTAATCTAACACTTTTGATTATGCTCTGTAGATTTTGATTCATTCCCTAAAGGATTTATTATGGAAAGTATTTTTTTCTTTCCATTTAATATTGTCTTTAAATGCTGGTACAAGTAAAATATTTTGCCTAGTAAAAAAAAAACCTGTATTGTACAATTAATTATTTTACGGTAGTTTACTGCCTGTCGTCAGTCTTGATTGTGACAACAGAAGAAGACATCAAATTGACAATATCCTACCGTATTTTGGAATAACAGTATGTTACTGCTGGAATTCCACCGTAAATTTACAGCCATTTCTAAGAGTGTGAGGATTTCTGCAGCTCCTCCAGAGTAACCATTGGGCCTTTTGGCTTAAACATCTCTGCTTAGATGCATTGCCATGTTTCAGTATGTTTGCAGTTATGCCATAATCTGTCCACCTCCAAATTCTGGGTTGAGCAGAGCTCTGGGAGATGTTGAGATGTTGGAATATTGTTTTAGATACCTAACCCTATTTTTTTAACATTTCCGCAACTTTTCCCCTGCTGTGACCCTTTGGCCTCTGCTTTTTTCTTTTTTTTTCACTAATGTTCCCTTTATATGAAATTTGAAGGCCCTCAATTATATTAATGGAAGAAAGAAAAAAAGGGGACTCAATTCAGGTCACACTTATTTTCTTTAAGTAGGGGAAAAAAACTAAAAGAAAACACATTTATCCACTGCATTGTTTTTATCTGTTCCATAAAAGTCTAATAAAAAATAGTTTGATGCTTTTTTGGTTATACCAAAACATTTACACTTTGTTTGCAATGTGACAAAATGTGAAAACATTGAACACTTTTAAAAGGCCCTGAAAATAAAAGGCTACTTTTCTGCTTTAAGCCATATCTAAAGCAGTACAACCATGTTTACAGCCAGAAAATATTTCCCATTAGCTTTCTGAGCGATTAAAAAGCTTCCATGTTTAAAGGAGATCAATTAACATCAATTAGTTTCCATTAAAATCAAGGTGTTTGTTGTTGCTTTAAATCATTAAAGTGGGGTATTTTACATGCAGTTTGTCTGAACAGACGGCGGCAACAAAGGCTGACGTTTTGGAAAAACTGTATCTTATATACACACGGATGGGCAGAAATGATAGTGGGTGCAGTGGGATAACTTTATCTCAGCATGGCGGTGAGTTGCAAGAGAGTGAAATGCCTGGGGAGAGAAGGATTATAGATTGAAAGAGGGGTGTGATGTTGAAACTGCACACTGAGAGAGGAGACACCTCACCCACAAAGAGAAATCACACATGTGCAAACGCTGCTTTACTAGTTGTATTAACAAATAAATACAAATCTACCTCTTACTCTGAGACACATGCATAATTAAATACACAAGCTTTCTCTCAGAGCCCTCTTCGACCCCACTGGGTCTGTATCTCTTTTAAGTCGGAGCAGAGGAGAGCGCTCCGTTGACCTGCTCTTTTGTCTCCGCTCTCTCGGCTTTGCTTCATCTTTTCTTCATTCTCATCCACTGACTTTTGTTTGACTAAATGTTGTTCCATTTGCAAACCAGTTACCGTCGCAAACACAGCCAGAAAGCACAAGCGGCAGAATTTCTCATCTCTTTGTTGTACTCGAATCTGGTATGTTTTTCAGCACACTTTGAACCGTACGTTCCTGCTCGTGGAGGACATTTTGTGAAATCTGTGTTAGCGTGACGGAGAACAGATAACCTGCACAGTGCAGTGGGCACATTGGTGTTTAATCAAGACTAATTATTTTATCAATGTACTCTGGTTAGATACAGGCATTTTGGGTTCTTTGTGGATAAATATCTCCTGTTTGTCTCAAGGAGATTTTCAAACACTTGTAAATGTAGAAACTCCAGCAGTAAACTTTAAATTTAAATCAAGACTATTTTTAATCTATTTTTTGACCAGTTTTCCAAAGTCTTTCTTCTGAAGACTCCACTCTGGAGCCATGCTTACATACAAGCTGTGCATTTAACATTTGCATAGATCGACTGTATTTCCAGCTGCAAATGAATTTGAATAATGATGAGTGTATTTTTGAGTACCAAAGCAGACTGCTGTGAAAATGGGTCAGAGTCTGAATGAGGTGCAGCAATCACAACTGTGGTAACTGGTGTAAGCAAAACAAAACAATAAATAAATAACATAAAATATCTAAATAGATATGAGTATATGTATTCAAGAGATATTATATATTACTGATGTTTTATTATACCATGGCCTTATAGTTCAAAACCTTGACATTCTATATAGTTTTATACATCATTTTATTTTAACTTTTTATTTTAATACCATTTGATGAAACTGTAATTGTACAACTTTTAAAAATGACAGATAATGTCAAATATTCAAGATTTAAATCTTGGTTTTGCAAACATGATTAAACAACTAAACTAAAGATTATTTACTATTTTAGTTTAACCATTAAGAAAAACATATTTGAAAAAATGAAAATAAAAAAAGGATCAATCCTGAAGGTGCAAGGACTTTTTTATTTTTGTTTTTTAGTAAGAAGGCGAATCTGTTTTGGTTTGTTTGATGTTTAGTTAGACTTAAATAAGCTGTGAATTCTCTACCTTTTTTTATATATAGAAAAAAAACAATTTCAAGGATTCTTCCACTGAGAACCACATATATAAAGAAACATTGTATAAGGAGGTGAACTGCAATCTGTATACAAGTAAAACTCAACCTGGAATCTTTTTGAGAGGTGCTGTTGATGCGAAAAGGTCAGAGGAGCTTTTCCTCTTCCGTGCGTTTGCGCGTTGTTCTCTAATTCTGTGTGTGATCACATGCTGAGACGCCATCTTCGTCTCTTCATTTCTCCCTCTCTGTCTCACACACTGCTCTTTTAATCAAAGAATTGTTCCCAGTCGTGTCTCAAACACTGCGGCTGGTCGGAAGGCGATGGGAATCACATCAGTGTGTTTGAGGCATGGCCTTTTCTGAAGGACCCCAAGGACGCAGAAGTCACAATAAAGTCTGTTCAGTCAATGTCAATTTTTGCTTCTCTGCATCATCATATGTCAAACAGAATCAAAGGACAGACACAGTTATTCACATACTGGCACTCACGGTGTATTCGGTAAGAATTATTTTTTTGTTTTGCATGCTTTTACACAGCAGACTTTCTCTTGCATAATCACCCCACGGTGCAGGTAGTACAGCCACAACCTAACAGCACACATAGACGAGCCTGCATGCAAAACCCACAACAGTTTCCGACATGTCATCGCATCGCCAGTCCCTCTGCAATCCAGAACAATCTGAAGCGCCACTGGAAAATTCAACTCAGAATTGCTCTGTGGTTTGCCCAGCTCAATGGAAAAAAAAAATGATTTCGAAATTTTTACAAATGCTTTTTTTTTGCGACAGCTGACAACCAGTCTCTAAGCTTTTTGGGATTTTTAGAAAAAAAAAAAAAGAAGGGTAAAAATCAGAGTTCTGAGATTCACCTAAAATTAGGGCCATGTCCCTACTCAATGCAAGAAAGATAAAACCATGCAGAATAACCTTTTTACTGGTTGGTGTTAGTATCATGAAATGCTAGTCAGTGGTCAACAATAAAACACATTTTTTATAAACTACAATTTAAGTTTAGTTTGTGATTTTACAAAGAGGAAAATGTTCTAATGAAGCCGAATTTTAACCAGGAAACAAAATGGAGTACAGCAATCAGCTATCAGTTTGTTTGAACGCCACACATTTTCTCCAATCAGGCCAGCCAGTGTTGTTTTTACTAAATAGAACATCGCCACTGCAACTCTCTGTCAGCTACTAATATCACTGTCACCTTTCAGCAGAGCGTAATTGTCTGAGAGCCGCCTGGGAGGACCCAGAAGATGCCAGGAGGTTCACATTTCTTAGCAACTGCACCAAATCTAAACAAAGAAATAAAAAGTTGACTAAAGTTGCAGCTAACAGAGGCATACATTGTACTTACAGCATTGTAAGTAGGACTTCAGGCCAAAGTGAAATGTGTCTTCATATTATGAGTGGTAACTCCCAAAAGTGGGTCATGCTCCCAGTTTTTGGTTGGTGCCACCATAGCAAGAGAGCAACATAATAAGCTTGAGTCCATAGGAGAAGCAAAATTTATTCAGTTTCTGTTCCAGGCTGAGATGGTTTAGAAAGCTGCCACAGTAGGAGATTTTCAAGCAGCCCCCTCCTGTGCTACTTCAAATACTGCAACCGTCAAATGGCTTGGCTTGGGATTCATTATATCACACAGGAGGATGGACCTCTATTCCTCATCGATATTCAAGTCAATTTAATCCAATTTTTCCACTGTCCTAATTCTTGTCGGCCCTTAATTATGAACTACTCCTCCTGGTTAAAGAACAAAAGAGGTCTGGAGAAAAAAAAACACATCTTTTTAGAAATGTCAAGCATGCGAAATTCAATGACAAAATGTGCTTCTTGTCTGAAATGTTTTTTTTTTTTTTACTTATGTTTGCATACTTTATTTGCAAACATGGATACAGTGCCATAAGCCAAATACATTAATTTTAAAATTATTGGGACAAATATTGCAGGGCATAATGTAGGGGAGTGTGTTAATGATTTTTTAAAGTTGTAGTTAGGAATGGTTTGTCAAAGAAGTTCAGAGGCCCGTTACATTTACAAGTCTTGGACAGTTTTGTCCTGTTTGGTTTTAATGTTAAAATTCGCTTTGCTCTCGTCTGAGCTGTGACTGAAAGCTGGGGTCAAACTTATTGTGTCTGGGTCACTTGCTTAAGTGATAAGTACACTGCAGGGCACTGCGCCCTCACAGTTTCTGTTCACCCTGGACACATCAGATGTCCACAACAATTCGGAGTCCTGTCATCTGTATAAATACTCTGATGAGCATGTTTGTAGGTGGTGACAGTGCTAGGTGGGAAACTGAGATCAAGAAATGGGCGGACAACGTTGTTGCAAGAGACGTCTTGATCAAGACTAAGGAGCTGGTTGTTTTTAGGAAGGGAACATGTCAATCAAGATTACCATTTCAAGAAATGGGATGACATTTTGGGGTCTACACAGACAAATAATATTGGAAAGAGAGTGCCTGAAACATGGAGCAGCTCTTTTAATTATCATACAGTGGCTTAATGTACCAGTAAAAGGAAAGTTTGGCAATTATTTTTTTTTCCTGTTGCAGATTTTTTAACCAGATTTATTCCAGAAGACGTACAGACAGAAATTAAGAACTTAAGGAAAGACAGCATGATTTTTTGTGAACAGACAAGGGATCATGTTCTTCAAGTTGCAAAATAATCAGAATAAGATGTACTTATTTTTACTGTTTGTAACCAAAAGATATCTAATGTCTCCCACAATGCATCTGTAAAAGACAGAAATCATGTTTTTTTTTTTAAAACCTTAACATATTTAAGATTTAATTTCACTGTAACTTTTTAGGACAGTGAAATATGAAGTTGTTTGAATTTGATTAATAAATACCCGTTTTTAAGGATCAGTACAGATCTTTATGTAATAGTTGTAAACCTGACAGCAATGACGGCTCAAAAACTTTAAAAAACAATTTAGAACTTCGAAACAAGAAGAAAAAGCATTTCTGCGACTCTACAGATTTCCCACAACTTAAGTTTACATTTGAAATAATTAGTACTCATAAATAGTACTTCCTAATTTATCAGTGTTGATGTTGCAAAAAGGCCCTAAATGTAAAGAATATTTTATCACAATATAGCTAATTGTGTGACTCATATGCAAGATCCTTTTCACGTCAAATTACCAGCAGGATTAAAGGTCTGAACCGTTCCTAATTAAGACTGAACTCTCATTCTTTATAACTCAACCACAGAACAAAGAAATCCTTCGGGACTTCTGGTTCTACTTCTAGGAATCAAATTAGCTTATTTCCCCCTCTGTAACAGCTCTTGAAAGTCAAGGTAATTTTTATCCAATTTCAGCTTGATAGCTCGTTGTAATTTCAGATTATTGTTATTATTCAAAAACATGCACCACGCGTTGCCATATTGGAAAGTTTCAGAACCATTCTCCTTATTACACAACGTGCTTCCAGCTGTGATCAGTGAAAGCCAAATATGTCCATTTAATCAACAACTGTTGTCATTAGTGAGTCAGATGACATTAATATAAATTGCTTTTGAAAAAGCCGTGTGAATATTTGAAGAAAAGAGATTTTTCTTGATTCTGCAGGTGATCATCTTTTTAAATGAGCAGGTATTGATGGGTAATGTACAAAAACTGCATAACTGCCATAATGATCATGAAAATTAGTGCACCACATAGGACAATGCAGGGCATTGAACTAAACAGATAATGTGAATAATAATCTATATATAAATACTGTGCATATGCCTGTTTGTGTGGATGTGTAAGACGATCTGTGTTCCCTCCTCATATCATTTCTTATATAAAAGTGCCCTGTCAGCAGAATGTAGTGGGACAACTCAGCCTGCACATGTTAGTATGAAGCCGCGCACATAAAACGTCTTTGTTTTCTATTAAAAACGTCCACATATTGGGTTTCTTTTGATTGTTTCTCAGCCAGGCGTTGGTGAGCTTACTGGTATGGTTTGGTTCATTGTCATGTTTTAGATTCGTCTGGATCATTCTCTGATACGTTGCAGAATTCATGTTAAGTTCTAGGATGGTGAGTTTACCAAGTCCTGCTGTAGTACAGCATATCCAAACCATGACAGTCTTAGGTCTGTATTCACACTTGGTTCAGTTTTTTCTTTGTTTGATTTTTTATCTAAAATGCTGCATTTAGTTTAAGCCAAACTTGTCTTCTGTCCCGTTGTCCAGATATTAGACTCATCTGTCCAAAGTCCGGATCTCCTCTAAAATGTATTCTAGCTTTCTTAGAGTATTTATCAAACTAAAGGTTTCCTCCTTGGACCAATCCAGTGAAACTTAAACCAATCCAGTGTCTTTCTGACTATGTAAGCATGTGTTTTCATATCCACCATAGACTTCTGTAAGTTCAGCTGTTACATTCTAGGCCATTTGGAGACTTGTTGTTGCGTCTTGTGGTACGTTTTTGGATAGAGCTTGCTAAGAGGGCCAAACCAGGGATTGGGTTGATTTTTATTTTTTTAAATATTCTCCACTTGTAGTCTGTTTTCTGTACAGTGCAATGACTGATTTCAGTTTTTTTATTGACCTATTTAAATGCCTTACAAAAGCAATAATCTGCTGCAACCTCCTCTCTGAAGGCTTCGTGGAGTTCTTTGGATCTCACCATGGGGTTCACCTTCATTTCAACAGCCTGGAGCGCACCACGCTAAATGTCTTAAGTTTATACTTGGCAAAACATCCTTCTAAATGTTAAATAGCAATGTCCTCACAACATTCTAATTATACACCTGAAATTCTAAGTATTTCCATAATTGTTGCCTTTATAGGAAGAAATAAATGCTGAGACTTTCTCAGTTTTTCTTCAGACAAACACCAGGTTGTCTGATCCCACTCAGCCCTGTGTGGACATAGAATCAGTCGATTCGGCCTCTGCATATGGAATTTTGTGTGGTAACATGAACGCAAAGTGGTTGGAAAAACAGACAAACAATACACCTTATATAACATGTCTCTCTGTGTGACCTTGAGCAAACCTGTAAAGTTCATTATGAGCTAAAACAAAGTTGTCACATCTGCATGAAATCTAAACTTTTTAGCCCTCCTCTGGAACTTTAATTTCTCATTTGCAGCAAATGAAATGTGCAAAATCTCTGTCTAATGCAAGTAATACACCAAATACTGACAACTACACCACAGAAACCCATTTTAAAAAGTCTAAATGCTGAAACTCAGCTCAAGGTGAACTTTTCACCTGTGTGACCCTGCTCCTCTACATTTGGACATATTGCTTGTCCTGGGCATATGATACCATTTGCAACCACTGCAAACTGACACTATTAACCCTGATACGACTCAGTACATCTGCTACTAATTACAGAGCGCCTCTAACAGACACTTCATGTTAAAAACATTTCAGACAGCAAAGCACCATTTCAAGATCTATAAGTCTGTCTTATTCAAGTGATTTCTTTGATTTTTTTTTTACTCCAGATGTTTTCTATTTAATTCAGGATGCATTTATTCTTAATTTAAGGATGTAATTTATTGTCCCTGGCTGTAAGTGTGATCAAGCATCAACTGTTGTTCATAGGTAATCTTTACTTTGACTGATCAAAGACAGAAGTAAATTTTATTCTGTATTTTCCCTTTGCAGATACCACAATAAAGACCCATATTACCTTTTTTGTTGGTATTAATTACCCCTAAAATCCATGGCTCCAGTCTTAACCACAGAAGATGCTTTTCATATCCTCTGATATCTGATTCATACACCTGAGCTAAAATCAATGCCAAGTCTACAATAAATAGCTGCGTATGTGCCATGTCTCACAGCACCTTACACATAATCAATATTGCTATGGTGATTTTCAGAACCGTCATCATTAAAACAAGCAGTTCAGGACGCAAACTTGTTGAGCTTTTCCGACAGCTCTCTTTGCATCCTGAAGCCAGGCGTTGTTTCTGAGTGGAATGCTTGTTTTGCCAAGAAAAAGAACGTACAAAGTCTGGGTGCTGGTTTTAGTCTGGATGTTTGGAATCCTATACCTCAGTCCCTGAACTACAGAAACTCACAGACTCAGTCAGGAAAGCACATTTTAGATCCCCTCAAGGCAAGTACAGAAAGGTTCATCTGGCATTTAACATGCACCGAATCCATCGGTAATGTGATCTGCTATAGGGAATTTGTGCATCATGTGTGTAGGTACTCTTGTACAACGGTGCAAGGGAAACAGGGCTGACATAGCACCTTTCCTGAGGGGTTCCAAATGTATTTTATAACTGCATGTGTCTCAGCTTTTCTGTGTGTGGAACATTCCTTTAAGGCACCTGAGCACTTAGGCTTGACACCGTACCGTTTGAGTGTGTGGTCTCTTTCAGCAGACAGACAAGTGTTTCTACCTCAAATTCTTCCTGCTGGAAGTTAAACTTTTGGCTTGACTTTTCCTAAACTGTGATCCAACAGGCAGACATCCAGGCTGTTTTATATGTTGTCCATAGAAGTGCTTTTTGTGAACCTAAATATATAAATAAAGGGTATTGGTAGAAAGTAATGTTTCTGTTTGTTGTTGCCAGAAAGGCCTGCCATTTGGCTTGAGTACCTTGGAAGACATTTGATCAGAACAGTGTTAGAAAAATAATAATCATAGGCAAGTGCAGCTTGGGGGGTGGGGGGGGTTGTGCTATATTCTATATCAGGGACCCCCATGTCCAGCAGTCAAGTCCAGTCCTGCAACTTTTAGATGCATCTCTTGCACCAAAATGTCTGAATTCTTTCACCAGCATTCATTCAGCTCTACAACAGGCTGGTAACGAGCATTTTATTTGATCCAGGTGTGTTTGAGTAGAGACACATCTAAAAGTTGCAGGATGGTAGCCCTTGAGGACTGGACTTGTGGACCCCTGTACTATATAGAGCGCTTTAAATCAGTTGGCGCCCCTGGTAGAGACGTGCATGTGAAAGACCCAAATGAACCTGGCAGGAGAAAGATTTTAGTTCAGCTTTTACACATCCAAATGTCACAATTTTTAATTTGTTTTGCTATCTTGTTGCAGTCTTATGACAATGTGACATCCACATTACATGCACATGATTCACACACCTCTGTATAACATATAGTCTACAGAACCTAATGATGAAAACACTGATAGGCTCCTGGATTGTTCTGCCATAGAAAACCAATGGAACCATTTAATGAAGAGATCCAGGGTTAACTGGAATACCAACATGTCTAACGTGGGATGCCTCGTTAAAAATGTAAAAAAAGTATCTGTCTTAAATTATAATATAATACAGTGCTTTCAATGTCTATTGGCACAGTTGATTAATGCATTTGTTCAGTGTAAAAAACAAATATCACTGCAAGAAATAACTACTGTTTTCTTTTGTTTTGTTTTTTGCTTTTTTTTTTTAGAAAATGCCACATCTGTGACATACCTGATAATTCTGGTGCATGTAAAGTATCTGCCTTTTTTCTACTTCACACTTTCTAAAGTTCAAGTTAAACTTTCTCAAAATTAATCAGTGACTTTCTTTTTCCCTGGGGTATAAACATGACATGACATAGAGGTCCGTTCTTTTAGCCCCCTTTTCACCAGGGTGGTTCGAAGACCTCTATTTATCTTGCCACCACGCACAGTGAGCATGATGGGAGGTAAAAATTTGTCCAGAGCTCACTGTTACAGAACCACAGCAAAGTTTGGACTCGCATAGTCTCCATTACAAGCTATCTACATTTTATTAGAGTCTTATTAGAATGCACAACAAGACATGAACTCCTAAAAATATAGTTTGACTCTTCAAAAGATATACAAGAAAAAAACATCAGAGAGAACCCCAGAGTCTGAGTGAACAAGACAGGAACGGTCAAAAATCTCTCTTTCATATGTTCCAACTTTATAAAATGTTATAGGAGAAGAATTTGTGCACTCCTATTGGTAAGACGGTCATACAAAGTTTTTACAGCACAAGAATTAATAGTTGCAGAGGTGAAATTGATTAAAAATAATTATTTATTACCGTGGGATTCTTTTTCACACTGGATAAATGAATCAACAGGCTGGAAGATTATCAGTTTGAAAATGTGAAAGTGAAGTCCAGTAAATAACTGGGGGGGAAAATATGACTTTTTTTTTAACCAAATTTATTCAGATCTGCATTGTTGAAATGAGCAACAATGCTGCAGAGGAAAGCCAGGAGAGCATTTTTGTTGTGATTATTGATTCGATTTTCTATTCCTTTAAAAAAGTTTGAACGACTGAAACTTGAGGTTCCATAAGTGACACTTTTACAAACTCCCTTTTTTCTTTGTAGTCAGCATTGTTAGTTAATCCACCCGATCCTTTGTCTGAATTTTAACTCTTAACTCGCACATATAGAATAAAAACCACAAAGACACACGCAGACTCCCAGAGAAGGGTTTTGCTTGAATACACACCTGTCCTTGTGCTCTATGCTACAAAGCACACCATCTGACCACAGGCCATGCCATGAGTGCATGTTGTGTGTGTGTGTGTGTGTGTGTGTGTGTGTGTGTGTGTGTCAAAGTGTCTCTTGAGTATTCATACACAGACAGCTCCTCTCTGGCCAAAAGTCCTGACAATAGCCTTCTCCTCTGCCTGTCCTTCGGTTTGTTTGTTTTTTGTCGCTGTTTTATTATTCTGTTTTCAGTTTTTCATTCACACTTTCTTGATAGCTTGCCCTGATTTTTTTCCCCCCATTTTTTCTTACTTTAACTCTTTTATCTTTTTTTGCCTTAAGTTTTCTTTCTTTTGACCCAAAGGATGAATAAATTTGCATGATTTTCCTTAGAGAATGTCCCTAGATGAAGAGTGTCATTGTGTCAGCAAGACTGTCTGTGGCGTGTCAGTGGGTGCCTCAGTGTTGGCATGGGCAAACGTGTGTGCATGGATAAGGGAATGCAAGCAAGCCTACGATGTATCCTCTACACCTTCTCTCTCTCTCTTTATATATATATATATATATA
>NW_015113937.1:35847-55128 GCF_001443285.1 Poecilia latipinna | reverse complement strand
GTATTAACGTATGCAGAATAGAAAGCCACATTTTTACGTGGGTATTTGGAGCATTTGCTGAGTATTTATTTGAGCTATTCATGAAAACTAGACTGTAATTCGTCCCAAAGGTGGATCAACAATCTTTGGACAGTTTTGTCCATTCTCCTTTGCAGTTCTTCTCAACCTTCTTCAAATTGAATGAAGACATCTGTGCAGCCATTTTCAGATCTCTCCAGAGATTATTAATCTGATTTAAGTCTGGACTCTGGCTTGGTCCTTCCAGGTTGTTCACAGAGTGCATAACCAAGTCTTTAAGATCTTGGCCATGTGCTTTGTGTAGTTGTTGTCCTAGTGGAAAACCTACCAGCCGCCCTCAGCCTGAGGTCAAAAGCACTCTGGAGGATTTCTCTGTAAAATGATACATTAATCTTTCCCTCTATCCTGACCAGTCTGCCAATTTCCTCTGCTGTAAAACATCCCTATTGCATGATGCTGCCACCACCGTGCTACCTTCATTCGTGTTCTTTTTTGGTGGTATTGTTCTTTTTTAATCTCATTGAATTTGCCTCTTTGCCAATTTTACTGTTTAACTTCATAGCCAAGCATTTCCTTTTCTCACATTCCACTTCTATTTCATATGCATAGAAAGGCATTTTTGCTCTTGCACTTTAACTTTTGTTGATCGTTTTATTTGTCTATGTTGTGAAGTATTTTCATAAGTTATGGAGATAGTCAGAAAAATGCTTAAATCTCTCCATCCATCCATCCATCCATCCATCCATCCATGTGCATATCCAAAATCGAGTTGCAGGGGTAACGGGTCCAGGAGGGAAACCCAGATAACGCTCCCAGCAGTGCCGCTCTACTTCACTACACCAGAGCGGAGCAGCACCTGATTTGATGCAAACACTGAGATACTTGTGGCAGAAACTGCACCGCAACCTTGAAGGACCAGTACACCTTTTTCTGGTTGAGAATAACGGCCTCAGACTCAGGGGTCAGTCTGAATTAAAGGCGTCTGATCTTAATTCATTGGAATTTTTTTTGAGAGGTTCTTAAAAACATGCGACGTGTTTCCATCAATTTGTGTCATTGCTTTTAAACTGTTTTGTAATTTGTTTTAAACGTGTGCATATGTTTTCATTTGTTTTACTTTTGTGTGTCCAGATTTCTGCCCAGATCCCTTGTGAAAATAAAATATGGATCTTAATGGGGTTTTACCTGGGTAAATAAAGGACAGAAAGAAAAAGGGGAACTGGTTTTCAACCTGACCACTTCACACCTGGCTGCGAACCACACCAGTGCCTGCTGAAGGTCATAGAAGATGCCAACAGAACCGCATCATACACACACACTCAAAAAAGGCAAAGATGAGGTTCTTAAATCAAAGATCCTCATCTTCAGAGCTATACTGCTACTGGCATAAACACCACAATCAGAGTTGTGGAAAGAGGACAGTCCTGGTCAAACACAAACTTGAAACAAACTCTCCAGGGCATATCTCTTACTTTTTTGGATGGCAACAAGATTTCCCTGTATACAGTAGAAAACTACTAGTAGAAATAAGAATCAAACTACTGTGACCCCCACGGCCTTTAGAATCTCAGGGTGAATCCTCTTCACACCTTGAAACTTACCACTAGATAGTTATCTGTGTCATTGACCTTACTATCTCCAATAAACAAAAATCATCTGAGCCCCATCCATTGTTCCCAGTCACCACTCTGTTGGTCTGGGACTATATAATCAGAAATTTCTGATTTTTTCAATGTCATTGTGAAATGCTTTTCTGGAGCTACCATCTCTATCACCAGAACTACTAGGTGTAAATTCCTTTGAACTGCTAAACCCTCGCAGACTTAGGGCACCAGCCCTATTGTCCTCCTGCTTTTGTTGTGCAAACGCAATAATTACCTGCAAACCCTTGCACATTTCTATTTACTCAGACTTCCATCTCAATCCATGACAGCTCAAAAGTATGTGTGTCACATGGAAATTTCAAAAGCCTACATAAAAAAATAACCCACAAACTCACTGACCATGTAATATGAAAGGCACACATTCACAAAAATATGGAAACACAATTCTGTTTTAGTTATAATACATATATATATATATATATATATATATATATATATATATAATATACACACCTATGTCCTATTTTGACCTACACCTGCCAAAACAATTTCGGCTTCTGCTGCTCCCACCTCCGTCGTCACCTGTCATAGTCGGAGCTCACAGTTCACAGTCATCGCTGACCCCTTAGCCACCCTACAACCATCTCCATCTACGGGCTCCCTCGCTCGCTAGACCGCGCACCGGTTAAGACGTCAGGATTGGACGCAGCAGGGGATCCCCAGCACACCGTTACCGAGTCGCGCAGCGCATCATCATCATCATCCTTTACCGGGAGGAGGAGAGCTCGCGCCGGCTCCCAGTTGAGCGCGAGCGCCAGAACACAGGACACTGTAGTTTCTCACTTCGAGCACAGCTCGCGCTCCAACTCTCCCCCTTCTGCTTTCTGAGTCTTTTGCTCTTTGTGCTGCGAAAGCCTAAGTGCAGGAGGTGCTGCGCGACCGGTTTTTCGGAAGGAAGAATAGGGAGCAGAGGAAATAATAAAAAAAAAGGAGGTTTCACCTTCTTGGTCCCGAGAAGAAACAATATGGAAGAGCTGTCTACTCTATGTTAGTTTTATCGCCACTTGGACAGACGAACCGTTCGTCTGTCCTTCTAAGCGGCACTTTGTTCACCTTCACGTGCGTCCTCATACCTGCGCGCGCCTCGCTGCCTTGGACGTCGCTTTTTAAAACAAACACAGGTAACAGCTAAAGACAGAGATGGAAGAGAGGAGCGTGCTCGTTTTTTCTTCTTTTTCTCCTTTTTCCTAGCTGAGAGTAATGTGTCCAGAAGCGCAATAAAAGTGGCGGAAAAGGCGACTCAGCGCGGAGATTTTCCTCAATGTTCATTTTGGTTTTATTTTTGTTTTGATTTTATTTTATTTTTTCTTTTGTTAATCTTTTCTTGAACTGCTAAGAGAAACGGCAGCTGGCTGAAGTGGAGAGAGTTTGTTCGGGTTTAAAAGTGGAATAGAAGAAGCGGCTGTGGTCGGAGGTCTCCCGCACCAACTGGCAGGTAGGAGCGCACTGATACACATGAGAGGGAAAAGAAAACTAGGAGAAAGCCCATTTGACTTTACAAAGTCCAGGATGTAATTTCGGCTTATTTATTTAAATTACGATCGTATCCTTTAGAGTTAACCCCACATGTTACCTTTTTCCATGAAAGATAGTTGCTGTTCTTTAACATCCAAATACTTTGCTCACAGATGTTGACATAAGACCGGAGGAAAAATCAAGACGTGTGACGTGGTCCGCATAATTACGACCTTTTAGGTCTTACCGTGTTCCACATTGTAACGAGCAATTAAGACAGCGGAGCCTCCTCCGAAAGTTTTCTTTTTTTGTTTTATTTTATTATTATTTTTTTCAGTTTCTTGACGGAAGTGCTCTGAAGTTCCCCCCAAAATGTTGGGAATTGGGTGTCTTAATTTAATTAAATGATTTTATAACCAATAACCACTTTAAAACTTTGGAATAGAAAGCATGCCAATCTTATGTCCACTGATTCAGTCTCCTCTTCTAAGATTCTCACGATTTATTTTAGTCACAAAAAGCAGAAACGAAAACAAAATTCAAGCAAAACATATTTCTCACTTGGTATTGTCATTTTAAATTAAATTAAATTAAATGAAGCAGTTTTCATTTACTTTGAGGAGAGAAAACTCTTGGAGGTTTTGTGTGAGTGAGTACGGTGTGTGAAGGAGTGGAAGGTTAAAATGGCAAACCACAGAAAATGTAAAAGCATGAAAGACTCTGAGTGGCTTTGCCTCTGCTGGCATGTCACATAGCCCCTCTCTCTTACACTATTTGCCCCTCACTTTCAAACATGGTGTAGTCTATACCTCTTGCACTATTGATGGAAAATGTAAATTTTTTTATTGATCTGCTACTTTACCTTCTCCTAACACCTTCTTCTGGTGTTTTATCCAGAAACTCTTCATTCCTCAGGGTTTTAGGTGAAGGGGTTTTTATTTTTACTAAGGTGCAGCCCTCTTTAAATGGCATCACTTTGCTTAGTTACTCACTATGGTGTGTTTGGCAGAAAGAAACCTTGAGGACTTTGTAGCTTTTGAGGTTTTTACTTTGATGCAAATAATCCAAAGTCCTAATTGTTCCTATGATTGTGTTTGATCTGCCCCTTGAGTGTGAGTGATGAATTCATGAGGAAGTTCAGTTGTTTACCTCATTACTTCACACGAATGATGAAAAACGGTGAAATGGCTCCTGCGGCCCACTTTTAAGCAACTAAAAATGAGATAATGTGGTTGTTGGGAATTTTGCATGCATTTCAAGTTGCATTCGTGTCGGGATTGGTTCAGTGTGAAGTGGTGAAAATAAAATAGACACTTCAAACAATGCCCAAGTAAGGGGTGCTATCTAATAATTCAGTTATCACCCATTTTATTGTTAAGTGATACTGTATCTATTGTTTTTTTTTAAACTTTTTTAAATCTAGGTATATCACAATAAAGCCAACTTTATTACAGCTGATTTATTTTTATAGTTCAATGGGCTAATAATGAATTCTGAGCAATACAATATATATCAACTGTAAAAACAAAATAAAGAGAATTAATTTACCTTGATCAGCTGCCTTCGTATATGGAAAGCTTCTTACCGAAACTGCGTTTCTTACTTGCTTTTAAAATAAACGTTCAGCTCTTTTGACTGCTTATTCTTTCTTTTTTTCTGTTTTTTTATTTCTCTGCTCATGCTGTACAATTATATATTTTTCCAGTTTTTTTCAAATAGTTTTTCGTCAGTATTTTTTGTAAAATCAGACTTGAAAAGTCTCCAGATTTGGCAGTGCTCCGGGTCATGTTTCTGCATCACATTGGGATTCAGAAAATTTAAAACAGAACAAAAAATATCTGAGTTTAAACTTTGTCTCACCCCTTTACTTTAAGTTTGAATAAAAATGTTATTTCCCAGGTTGATGTGTTTGTAGCATTCATCTTGCCCTAACTAAAATAAAACATCGACGTTTTTGTTCGTGCGTATTCCTTTTCTACATTTTAATGTTGCCTTTATGATAAATTATACAGAAATAAACAATAATGCATAAATAATGCGTTTTTAAAAGTGTGAGAAAAGGCCAGAGGTCAGATGGGGTCGGATAAGTTCGGACATTGATTTGTTGGATGCAGTTTGCAGTTTACGCCAATAGATGTCCTGCTATCCTTTGCACTGAACCCTGAAAGTGTTTCAGTCACTCAGATGAGAGCGGAGTACCATTACTGCTCACTCGTATTCCCTTCCTGCCTGCACCTGCAAATATGCAGCTATTCACAGAAAAGTTCAGCTGATTTTATTTATTTTATTTTTTACCTTCCTTACTATGTATTTTCCCTAATGTGGTCCGTGGTCATTATTTTCACTTCACAGTTGACTGACCTGCCCACAGGATATTTCTGGATGTTCTGCACACAGTAAAGTTAGTTTGCATGCTTTGCCATACAGGATTTCTTAACATAGTGTGTATGGAAAGTGTGTGTTTTAGACCTGTGTCCTTGTTGTCACACAAAATATGGTAATTGTTCCACACTTGCTTCGGGACTTGAATGCAACTTTTTTGCTTGTGCAAAGTAGGAATGCTCCTATTTTTGCTTAGGTGATCCAAATTAGACAATTTTCAACTTGGCCATTTTTCTTACTAAACTGGTGACACATTCACACATATTTATTCAGACATAAAATATTTGAAACAGGCGAAAAATGAGACAACAAATTTAAATGAATGAGTGAGTGAATAATCTAACACGTAAAACTGGAAATCAGTGACTTGTATTTATTTATTTTTAAATCTAAATACATGTTAAACACAGATGCAATTTTAACACAGGTTCTGTTGTAATTTATTGAGTCTTTCTGAGTCTTTCTAAATATTTTAGCATAGCGTAATTTATAAGGAAATGATAAATTAACTTGATTTTGTTGATTTGTGACAGGATGAGAATTCTGTCACCTGGTCCTGTGTCGTGTGTGTGTGTGATGTGTGTGTGGGTGCTGGTGTTAATTTTCTCTAAATATTTTGAACAGAATACATAGTTATTTTAAATGTTGCCACACTTCAAGAAACAAACTTTATGCAAGTAATTATCAAGTGAGAATTCCAAAATGGCTAACATTAGAAATCTACATCTGCATAAATCAGAAAAGGGCCCACACAGATGTATTATTGCCTGTTAATTTTTTGCATGCTATAAAATGCTTAACATCATGTCTTATTTACCTGTGGACACTCAGTTTAAGCAGCTCTTTGTTGCCACAATTGTACATTTGCTTCTAGTTGGAATCACCTCTGTACAGTCCTGTCTTCTCCTCCATGACTTCTGTCCCCATCGGACTGTAAAGCTCTCGGTGTCTACATGTCTCTCTGCCTGGGCTTGTCTACAGTTTTATTAGTAATATAGTGGTTTAGTATTTGTAAAGCTTATGTATTGTTTTCAATTTGTTGCTTTGTTTTAACTACTTACAATTCTTAAACTGAGCATTTACCGACTCCTGCCTGTGTGTGTCTGAAGTGAAAGAGAGATTTGTGCATCATTTACGCTGTAACCAGGGATCATTCACCTTGAAGAGCGTGATGAAAGCAGTGCAGCGCTGCATTAGAGGACCACAATTGAGTGTGTTTGAATCTTTACTTGAAATTTAATAGAAACACAATGTTTGACCTTTAGCACAGTTTGTTCAGAAGCAGATCGCTGAAACAAAATTAATCCACTACAGCTTTTTATTCTGTTATACTCACAGTTAGGTCATGTGTTGTTATTAAGCAATTAGATACTCAATCAGTTAGCTGAAGGAAACTCCCTGGATTTTCTAGCTTTGCGTCCATGAAGGGAAGGAATTAAACTTATATGAAACCTGGGGGAATATATAATATATGTATTGGGTATGTGTGTGGATACATGGATTACAATTTACAAAGCTCCTGGACGCTGTTCATCTTAAAACGGTATGAATTCAATTTTAGAAAGAAGAAATTCAGCTTCAGTTAGCTGTCAGGTGTAGAGAAACTATGACAACAAAAAAAGCAAAAAAACACAGATTAAATATACTCAAATTAAAGGCTCAGTTTTTCCACATTTTTCAGTCCAATATTAGGCTTTTGTGAAAGAAGATACATTTATTTTTCAAATCTTTAGCAAATTTATTGTTAATTACGGCGGACACTGATAATAAGTTGTAGCTTGTAAAATCTGAAACATTTTTATATTTATAACAAGGCATCTCATAATTCAGAGCCATAATCCTGAAAAAATAATTTGGTCCGTGGACTGCTGTCCACACAGTCCTGACCATAACCCCAGGAAGAAGTTTTAATGAAGTTGGCTTCACACAGCCATCTGACCGTCTTTTCACTGACACCAGATTGAGAGGAATACATGCTGTCACAGCAAATACGTGCTGTCTACAACAAACAACATAATGAAGTTTTTGTTTTCCAATCTTAATCTTCACGAAGTTTGTCATACAAGCTGTAATTTGGTTTTGTATGTCTAGCAATAAATTTTGGACATATCTTTGAATGTCAGATTGGCAGTAAGCTTTCTTTCTCATTACATTGAAACCAATATTGGAAATTGTACTTAGTCTGAACCATGGGTAATTTAAATGGCTTATAAACTAACTAAAATAAACAAACAGATAATATGCAGAAATTAGGAGAAGATAACAGCATGTTACAGATTTAGCTGTTTTCCTTACAAAAATCATGTATCCTTCTTATTGCATTTAATTTGAATGTGGTATATTGAAATGTGGTATATTGTACACTGTCATCATCCTTTGTTTTTTTTATTAAATCCCCAGTACATTCTACATTGTGACCCGATTTAACCTTTAGCGCGTGTCTCAGGATTTTCCATCTGCTCCTCGGTTGACTGTGTTATCGCCTCGGACCACTCCAAGTGGCTCCAAGCTGTGGCGCCCTTTCTTTTTTGTTCTTCAGCTCAACAACTTAAGCAGGTCTGCCCTGTTTTGTTTTTCTTACTTGAGACACCAGTTGGGTTTTAAAATAAAATGCTAGCTTTTTACGTCGCAATGCAAGTTTTAAAATAAACCTTACGGGAATCTCAACACACGTCGTCTTTGCTGTTTGAAATTTGACTGCTACAGCTGGCTGCTCCGAAATGCAATTTTTGTTCTGTCACAGGATTGGTTCACGGCAGAGTTCTTAGAGGCTGAGCCGTTTTTTCCAACACGTTTCGTAACTACAGAATGACAGACGAGTATTGCTAAATAAGCACTGTTTCGTCTTTCCATCTTTCTTAGGTTAAACATTTTTGCATTGCATCAACTATTGTGAAATCTTTACATGAACATCTAGAAATGCCTGGAAACAAATTCAAGCAAATAAGATAGTTTTGATGTGCACAGACTTCAGAAATGTTATAAGAGAACATTGCTTTTTTAGATTCTTTGAATTCTGTTTTTCTTCCAGATATGTAAAGCATTTAAGTCGTTGTCCATATGACAAAAGCAAAAGGAGAAACGAAAATCTGCTTTAGTCTTTTGTGAATTGAAACCCTGGAATGTGAGTCCGACTCGCCATCTTTATCTGATTCCTTTCTTCTGTTTAATTATTTAAAAATCATCATCATAATTTATATAATTTTGCTAATATCATTTTGGGTTTTAGGATTTTTGAAAAGGAAAAATGAAACAATTTTTATGTGCCATAAACATGAGACAAAATAAGTTTAACATCTGAACATTTATGAACTTTTATTGTATTATTTCTATTATAAATATTGTGTTTCTGTTCTAAGTAATTGTTGTTTTATTTTTGCTATGTTTTTTTGAGTAGGTGAACGTATTTAAGATAGTTTCAAGTCTTTAAAACAAACAAAGTGGTTTACATGCATCTGCATTTCGTTCAGATTGCCTGCATACTGTAGCTGTTCAGGATTTTGCATATTTTCAGGATACGCAAAAATGAGTTCTTATGTTAGTTAAAGACGAATGCCTTTCTTTTCTCTGACTAAGGAGTTTTAGAAGCAGAAAGTTGATTACATTTTACATATAATTGACCTTTTCTTCTGCATTTCTGAACATTAATGTACTACAGATGCAGATTCTGAGGTTTCTGTCAAGGATGATTGAAAAGACTCATTTAATCTGTATGATCCCTGTTGGGATATTCAATTTGTAGGGCTCTGTTTTTTCTTTGTGTGTGTGTGTGCGCGTGTGTGCGTGCGTGTGTGTGTGTGTGTGTGTGTGTGTGTGAATTAAACTCAAATGAATGTATAAGAATTTTTCTGAAAACGTCCCTGCATGCATACTGTATACGGACTGCAGTTTCAAGAGGATAGTGAATTATTCAAAGTGAGCCATTGAAATAAACAAACTGATAAAGATTGTATTCAGAATATATTTACAAATCAAAAACCTTGAAAAGTTGTGCACTTACGAAAACAGACAATTTGAAATGTGCTTAGCTTGTGCCTGGCTATAAAAGCAATGCATTTATGATTATTTATTTAAATGAATTAAACACAGTGGAAACATCCAGAACACTTTAGTTTGCTGCAAAGTCCATCTCCTGCATGCGCCTAGTATTAGACACAGACAAGTAGTTATGTTCTTCTATAAATCACACACAATCACGCTCGTTCAGATTTTTGTGCAGCCCTCAGATAATCAGCAGACACACACCTCTAATTTCCTCCTCTAATTCCAGCGCTTTGGACAGTGTGAGGTTCCTCCTAGTGGCCATATTCGGTACTAGAGGAACTGAGCAGTATATGTTTTTGTAAGATGCACATTAATTGGCCTAAAGATGGTAATTTATTTTATTTTCATAAAATGTACAATTACTTAACTGTTGATTTTACTGATTCACAATTTCATGGTAAAGAAATTAAATCACTTTTGTTCATGTATACGTGTGTGTGTGTGTGTGTGTGTGTGTGTGTGTGTGTGTGTGTGTGTGTGTGTAAAGATATAGATATATATGTATAAAGATTTGATTTGTTCATTTTAAAAAAGCCCAAAATGAAATGCTGAGCATCCACAAGGTCTGCTGAGAGAGGAAAAAAAAATGTAATTGTTTTGTGAAACAATACTTATTCGTTTTTCTACATGGATGTTCTCAATCGGATTTTCTAGTTCAAGGTTGAGGATTGTTATTGTGATCATATTCATATTCACTTTTGCAGATGAACTGTTGTATCCTTGACTTACGTTTATACAGGGATGCCTGGGTGCATTTTGAATGAGCCCTGTTCAAGCTCAGGTGCATGTTAAAAAATAGGCAGTGTATTTGATTCTCAAATATGATTTACTATGATATTATTTTAAATTTAATTTTAGTTCAAACTATTACTTTTTCAGATAGTTTTAAGTTTTACAGTTTTATAAATTAGGGCGACATAAAAAGCATTGGATTCTCTATGTCAAATTAAAACAATAATAATAATAATAATAATAATAATAATAATAATAATAATAATAATAATAATAATAATAATTGTGAAAGTGTGATATTTGGAAATATGATAAATATTACATAGAGACCCATTTGTTTTTTGTTTTTATCCTAAAATATTTTAATTATATTTCATTTTAGTAATAAAATCGGGAAAAAGGGGAGTGCAAATGTGCTGGAAGAAAGGTTTTTTTATTTTTTTATTCAGCATTCAAATTTTTATGAAACTGATGTATTATAATAGCATTTGGTTGGAAACAAACTCCACTTTGCTTCTTTTTCTTTTCGTCTAAATTTGGCCCTCATCACTTAATGAGGCTTTGTGAGCAAGTGCTATCCTCCTCTAAATCTTGAAAATGGAAGCGTCTAAGTTATTTTCATGAAGCTCTCCTGGATTGTAATCTAGCTGTAAATTGACATTAAATCCACAAACCAAAAAAAAAAAAATCCATGAATTGGCAAGATTTTTTTTCTCCATTTCCAATGATTTACATCCTCCATTAGTTTTGGTCTCTCATTAATGTTTCAAATTTTTGCATTTATTTTAATCTGGTTATGATCCACAAAAAATGCATATTTTGCACCAGAGCAAACCCTCCCAAACATGATGATGAGAAGATTATTTGTCTTGTGTAAGAAATAAGGAAGCAGACATGCAATGTCAGATTGCCAGCATGTAAATAAGTTACTTCATAATTTTACCCCTTGGAAATTGGGCTTCTGTTTCTTTAAGAAGCTCCTACTCTTTCTGACACTCAGCAAATCATCACATCACTCCCCTGTCACGGCTTTAAAGCGTTCGTAGGAGTGTTGCACTGCTCTGGGAGACTGAAGCTCGTAAGCTTGAAAACTGCAGCTCTGAGGAAGAGCTTCGCCAAAGGCGGCGCTTGGTTACACCACTTGTTTTGCACAGCCGAATGGCTACCAGGAGAGATTAAAGCATTCTCAGATATGCATGAAAGAACGCAGCACTGCAGATTAGGGAATAATATTATAACATGACTTAAAGCTCAAAAACGTAGATTTTACTTGATATTTTACCTTTAAAATGTTAGAAACTATAAATCTAAAAATTTATTTGAAACAGTATTTTATTGCCCATCTTGAATAGGGTGTAGATCAGTAGGTGGCCACACTGATGGACTCTACACTCGTTTGTATTAAATTTGCTAAAACATTAAGCATGAAAGGAAACTGTAAAATGTCTTATCGTAGAAATGTAACTTTTCTCTCAGGAGACTCCGGTGACATTTTGTCTCTGCTAACTATTCATCCAGAACACCAATTAGCCAGATTGTTATTAAGCTAATAGAGTGAATCCTTTGAGTGACGTCCCTTTGTGTGATCCAGTAATATTAAGGTGGTATTTTGTGCCATTTGGATGGAATGATGATGCTTTTGTTTGTAATCAGATTGCTATGATAGATGGTGATGTTGGAAAAAAAAATCTGTGAAATCCCTGATGGGTCCAGATGTCAGGAAATCAGTGAGATCGCTGCGATAGGTCCATGTTGACATGTACTGAGAGCCTGTGGGCTCTGGCTCCTGGTGGTGTGCACACACAGAAACTCTACATTTATCCCTTCATTTTGTAAAGACTACGTAGTGCAATCTCACTAAATTTATATGATCATTTTAGTACCAGTAATGTGTTGATAATATAAACTCTAACCTACCCGTTTCACATTTTTATTCAAGTCTTTTTCCAGACGGTCATATGGTTTTATGCTAAATACATAAAATGCTAAATGTTACCACATTTATTTGTTCTAATGAGTGAATAAAATGACAGTAGAGGGGATAAATCTTGAAACAGAAACAGGATCAAGTGTCCCTCTTTAAACAGAAACTTTAAATATTTTTCTTCCCTCCAAATTCCTCTTTTTCTTAATTATCATGTCCTGAATCTAATAAAAAATGAACATTTAATCATTAAAAAAATCTTCCCAAAATAGAATAAATGTTGGTACATACAAGTGTTAAAAAATTAAAAAAGAATATTTAGCACGCTGGAGTCTCTTGTATCTCTGTGTTACAGACAACAAACCTCTGCAGCCCTCATGTAGTTTTAAGCTGTGAAATCCATTTTATTATTTTACAACATCTACTTTTCCCTTCTTGTGTTTTCTGAAATACACTTATTCAGTTCTAACCATATTCATTAAGCCAAAAGTATGTAATTATTGAGTGAGTGAAAAGAGTTCAATAATTCAATGGCCTAATTTATCCACGTGGGGTTATTCAGGTTTCACAAATATAACAAGGCTGCTGTTCAACCCGAACATTGGATCATTTTACAAGGAGTTTAGAAGCATTTCAATGTTTTTTTTGTTTTGTTTTTTTTTTAATAAACAAAGAATCTTATGTTGTTTTACAGTTAAATAAAATAAAATCTTCCTTTTAAAAATGCTTTACAATTGAACTCACATACAAAATTCCTGGAAACATCACATCCTTGTCCAGACATTCATAATTATCAGTAGCTTTATTAATTTTTATTTCCTAACTCTTTCTTCAGCATCTTTATTGAAGTATATTGCATGTCAGGGTTTTTCTTCCATTCCTTTCACTGTTTTACCCAAAAATGAGCAATGTTTATTTTTTTTCCTCAGAAAATATCTGATACGGCATACGGAGCAAGGAAGCATCCAGAAAACTCTAATCTCGATTTATTTAAATGTTATAAAAACTGATTTGCTGCTAATTCATGATTCTGATGTTACTCTTCACTACAAGTGGTTGTCATGTGTATTCTTGCTCCACCAGTCAACCATGTGCTGACGAAACTTACAGAAAAATTGTTCTCCCAATTCATAAAATTTGCTAGGCCTTATTCCTTTTTTGTTCTTTTTGGAAGTCGGTGGTACTGAGACCGGCAGTCTCAGTACCATGGTGAGCATGGAGACCTGCCTGAAAGATGCTTACAGAGCATTCTGTATTATGCCAGGAAGTTGCACGGTTGTTTGTGATGCAGATGAGCAAATCTTACACAAAATGTGTTTTTGTTCTAAGTCTCTTTGCAACCAAAGTGTTCACCCACTAACAAAGCTGAATGAAAACCTATTGTTTACTAAAGGCTGCTGGTGCTTTTACAGGTATGAAATGGAGAGGTGCATCATGGGATGTTTGGTACTGACCACCATTCTATCCCATCAATGTAGATATCCTACCTCTTCTCTTTCTGCCATTTTGAACATAAACTGATAAAATGCATGTTGTTTTTAGGGATGGAAGTTATTGATTTATGAGTTAATTTAATATTGACTGATCTTATTGACAGACTAATAATTATACGATAAGCGACCATTTTATATAAACCCGAGTTTTATTTTATGTTAAGAGGATTAACTGTTTTCCCATAAAATAAAGAGCTAAATTGTTCATAAAATGCTGAATTTCAAAAAGAAGGATTTTACCATTTTTATGTCTGTTTTATGACATATTGACTGAATAAACATAAAATTGTGATTTTCTCACATTAATAAATTAGACATATTTATAAAATATAATAAGACATGAATTTATTAGGTTGCTGAATAGAAATTTTGAATATGTGAAACACTTAATCCTCCATGAACAGAGAGATGTTCACACACTGTTTGTGAAGAGAAACAAAGATTTTACTGGCCCTGCCACCTTTATTTCTGTATCAACTGGCTCCACTTTAGGATGAAAAGCAGTGCTCTGTTCTGGATGGTAGGCACATTACAACCCTGAAAGAAGGTGTAAAGCTGTCTAAGCATTCTTAGACAATCGAATCAGCAATTAATTATTGCATTCTTAGTTGGTTTCGTCTTTCAAAAGGAGACGAAGCACACTGTCAAAATGTTTTTTATGAAATATATCTCAAATGTATATTTTATAGTAAATGTAGGTAATTGTAAACTCTTATTGTAAATATACTGCAGCATACCTTGAATTGGCAAGTCTTTTTGTCTCCAAAATATAAATTTTTCAGAAATTCATCATTACATATTATCTCATTTTATAGGCTGGATAAATGGTCACACCTCTTCTGCAGATGCCTGATCTGCGTTGTGAACGTTATTGTAAACGGTGAAAATACTTTGCAGAAATTTTAGCTCAATAATTGGTCTTGTACGGTTCCTCCCAAAAGTGTATGCATTTCTTTTTTATTAGTGCTCAGCTGTAAAACATTGTTGTTTGCTTAATAAAACTGAAAGCACCCCCTTGCAGCTCTCCCTCTGATTATGCTCTGTATTTGGCCTGCATTCCTCAAAGTGAGTCCTCAGCTTTGTAAGCAAAACATCTGCAGAGAGTGTGTGATTTGTTTTGCTGACTATCATATGTGTGTAAGGGAGAAGAGGTGCAGGAAACAGGGCTGTCAGGGTCATCACACACCTGCATGTTTGCATGTATTCCAGAAGCAGGAGGACACAGCGTCGCCACTGCTGCACTGTGATGAGGTTGGGGTATCCCGCAGGGACCTATATAATGAACATGTAAATATTTCTGCACCTGAACAGAATGACATTGTGCAAACTTGTGCAAACAGAAGTTTCAATAGTGAAATGAAAAAAAAAAAAGTCTACACATATTTGGCAGTGCACTGTAACAAACTTTGTATATGAAGAAGGTCCTGTTCGTCTTAACAACACAGCTGTAACTAACGCTTCTGTAGCGCAGATTCACAGTACATGCTGCATCAAACCTACCAGCACCCCTAATGATGAATGACTGCACACAAAAACACACACACTCACACACACACCTAGTTGAACAAACATTACACAACCGGGATTTTGATGATGTTCAGCCATGTTCCTTTAATGTTTTCAGCCAGCTGGTCGAAGCTTCTCTTCTCAGGGATTGTGGTCATTCTTCTCCTTTAATGAAGACATATAGAGACAGAAATGTTTGCACGTGGTCAGCTAGAGAGGGATCCAGACAACCTTCACTGACTGGCCCTCAGACTAAATTTACCCAAGGGCATCATGGTTGGATAGATGCAAAAACCTTAAATTCCTTTTAAGAAACACACAAACTGGCTCCATGCAAAACTGCATGAACTGCAAGGGATGACAAACAGCTATAGTTTCAAATAGGTCAGCGTGCTTATATAGGCTAGGAGTTTGTGTGTGTGCTTGCAGCTCATTGCTGGTCCAGGGGACAACTGGCTGAGTTTAGCTCTTTACACTGTTTGGCCCTCATTTGTTGTAGTGGGACATTGTGGAGCGCACAGGAAATTGCATATTTAAGCACAAGCACTGTACATAAAAACTAATAATTTTATTTTTGTCTTAAAAACGCTAAATGTTACAGCTTCTACAAGGAAAAATAGAAAATGAAGAAAAAAATAAAAGTGTTTCTTGCAGCACAACATGGCTCAGTTTGATTGCATGAACTTTTTTGTGTGAAGTTATTAGTAAGCTTCATCTACAGTGTATCCAATGTTATCCATATATTTTTTTTACTTTAGCTACTAACTGTTTTAAAAATACAATTACAAAAATACAGCATGATACAGTTTCTATAGTATAATGTGGAACATCTATCTTTACTTTGGTCATCTTTTATTTAAACAAAGAAGGGCTGGTGAAATGAAAAAGATTTACATCATTCTAAAATGAATATATCATGTTGGAAGGAACCACTCTTGAACTGTGTGAACCCTTTCAAGACCCCTGCAGCAAGATTGCTTCAGCTACACATTTACAGCTAAATTACAGATAATTTATCCCTAAAATAGAATTCCCTCTGAAAAATTGCTACCTGCTGCGAAGCCATGAGTGGTTTGTGATGGTAATCAATATATATATATATATGTTCATTTTTTAATTTACTTGTTTTCTTTGTTTTTCTTACTGGTTATTTGATTAATTTTTAATGGAAGTTGCTGAAGTAATATGTTTGGTATTTTTAGATACATCTTACCTGCACAACATACTTTTTCAGTTTGCTTTATTCTTTTTTTTCTTTTGTCTTTCACACCACGTTTTGTTCATTATTTGTAACATCTAGTCAATGAGAACTATTTACTCCAGGAACACAATTATAGATTATCCAGCAGGTGACAAATAATCAAGAACATCATATAAAGCATTACACTCTTCATAGTTGTCATTACAACATCTGCAGCATGAGAAGATGAAAGGAATGCTTGGATACAATATTTTATTGGAAATTATGTTTAAAGTGTCATGCATTCACACTCTGAATATTGAAAGTATATTTGACCAAGTGGATGAACAATAGCTGCTTTTACTGTCTATGGCTGATGTATGAGAATTTGAGAGAGCAGTGTGCACTTTACAATGGTAAAGACAGAAATTAATCAGAAAAATAACCAACAACAATATGTTAGTAATATATTTTCCTGATAGTGTTTGGTTTTGTTGGTCTGATTATTTGTACAGTGTATTACCCCATTAATCTCAGCTAAACTGCATACTATGGATAATTTTTACAGCAAATTTCAACAAAATAATGCAAAAAATAAATTATATATCTGCAAAAAGTAATCTGTTTTATTCAATGCAGCTTTTTGTTTAACAGGTTTGAAACAAGTAAGAAAGGATATTATGCTGAAATTTAAAAATATAGTATTACATAGTTACAATTATTAAATAAGTGTAATAGAAAAAACACATAAAAACAAATGAAACCTAAAAGCATATTTAAGACTGTCGTCTTCTAGAATGCTCTTCTAACGTTCTTTGGTTTATAAAGCCATTCATGATGTATTATGCTGTTCAGCCACCTTAGTGCATACACACACACACACACACACACACACACACACACACACACACACACACACACACACACACACAGGGATTTAGGATAATGTACACGTCAACATTTTTTTCCATCTTGCTAAGAAACTACTTTTTTCTTACAATAACATCCCTAGAGGGTCGGTTGGCATTTTATTCTGGACAACAAATATCTCAGGCACACACACATGCTGACTCAAGCACATGCAACCATGCAAACCAAATATATGCAATGAACACTTTCGTTGTGACTCTTCTTCGAAGCGCGGTTTGTGTTCTTTTGAGATGACTGGTCAGTTGCTTTATGTCAGATTTTGTGACTTTTCTCTGGATGCCTTTGTTTTTCCTCTTTAATCAGTAAACACGTTAGAATAACTGATTATTTAAATTTGGATTTTCTATAAAAATGTACAATATAAACTCTGAAAATAATGTTTGTAAATATTGAATATTAGATCTGAAAAGCTTTTAGCAATAATGCTTCTGAATTCCTTTTTAGAAGGCATTATTGCACAATTGAGCTAAAAAATTGAGAGTTAGCCAGCAAGATGAGAGAGAGTGTAAATGAAAGGAAAATGTTTCTCATCAAGGATGTTATTTTGCACAGTTTTTTTTCTTAAGAATGACAGACAAATGCACCTTATTATGTGGTTCAAGTGAGCTGATAGATAGATAAAACAATCTGAAATCATGGTAGTAAAAAATCTAAGCATGTTACAGCTGAGGGCAATGGGTAATGTGACCCCTGTATGCTGACGCCACGGTTTTCTGTCTGTTTGTGACCCTTTAACTTTCAGTTAAAATCTGTTATGAAACCTCGACTTACAGCAATAACCGACTTGGTGGCAAAGGATTTCCCCCATGACTTCCCCTCTCAGCTCCTCCAGACTAGTGGCAGCAGTAAGAATAAGAGTTTCTTAAAGAGACACAGGCCCAAATTCAGGACATCCAATTAATAAGTCAAATTTCTTCTAAGTTATGTTTGATATGCAGCATTTGCAGCATTTTTACAACAATTTACAACAACTGAAGGTAAAATAGTTACTTGAATGTGCTGTAAAATGGCACAGTGTGCTTGGAAAATACATAATACATCTCATTTATTTTGGTTTGCAAACTATAAATCAACAAAATATTTTGAGTTTTGAAGAACTCTCTGTCCTTAAGAATTACAAATAATTTGACATATGAAAAAGAACATTAAACATCTGTATTTCAAAAGGCCTTTTCACTGCGGTCAGTGAATAGGAAGCAGGAAGATGAGAGAAGAAGAAAAGAAAGAAAGTTGAAAGGAAAGACAAAGGTTTCAATCCAGACTGGAAAAGTGGTAAGAAAAATGTCACTGCTAAACTTGATTCAATATTATATGAACTCTAGACCAATCACAAAAAAATTATCTTCTCATATCAATTCATGACAGATGAGGTTAAACAATTTTTTTTTTCAGTTGTTTGTCTGCAGCACACCTAAAAACTCCTGTAGGCTGAATATGCTTTGAGCAAAAGTAGGCATATAAAATATTATTTGAAATTCAGTCGGCTATCTTTCTCCACCAAATAAAAAGGCAGAAAATGCAGTAACCTTTGGCTGATGTTTTCCTCTCAACCAGGTATATGTGAGCATACCAGTATTGGTTCATGGTGCCAATCAATACTGTACAAGAAAAGAAGAACCTATGGCTTTTTGGAATAAGTTCACCCTTTGAATAATGTTTGGTTTATCCATGAATTGACTGTTTTGTGCACTCTTGTGCATCTGACTTTGATTAAGTTTCTAAAGTCTTAATTCAGTTTTCTTTTTCTTTACTTCCTGTCCAGAGTCCCTCAGGCTACTTCTAAAGTAACATAAATGTGAATGAAGTGACTTTAATTGTTTGGAGGTAGTTCCTGTGGGAGCAAAAAAGTCAATAAAATGATAGGAAAATGAAGGATCCTTCTGTTCATTGTAGGGCTGTTGTAAACGAATATTTTAGTAATCGAGTAATCTATCGATTATTCTTACGATTAAT
>NW_015113937.1:0-31698 GCF_001443285.1 Poecilia latipinna | reverse complement strand
AATCTCCTCCCTCTTTCTTCCTCTGACACACCGCCAAGCCGGAGAACTGAATGTGTTTATGAGAGGAGGGCAGCGTGTTTTAACCAGCTCCACTGATTCATAACACAACCTTGCACACAGTGACGTGCTTCCGAGGTTTCTTCTTCCAGAATTACTGTTTTTCTTAATTCGCCTGCTTAAAGGAACTGGGATTCACTCAGTTTTCATCATCGCCATCTCAGCTGAGCAGAAGACTCCTCTTGCAAATCTGTTAACCATTTGTCGCTGTTTCAAGACATTTGCAAAACAGTTTATATATTAAAGCAGTCCAAAGTCCATTGTTTTAACTATGATAACGAAACAGAAACCCTCCGTTCCTAGCAATTAGAAGCTACCTAGATCGTTACGAAACCACTGAAGCACCTGGCTCACACTCCTTCACACAAATCTTCACTTATCAATCACTCTGCTGGCCTTAAAATTTAACTAAGCCATAATAAATCACATCTGGTTTTTTTAGCTGTTCTATCTTTGTTTCTATGCAAATGTTTACATTTAGTTCTACGTCATTTTTCCTAAAACTGTTTCAGTCCTGGCCTTTTTGGTTGAATGGTGCTTAAGCAGTTGGATTGTCCTATTTGATTAAAACAGTCTGACTTTACATAATGCGGAACAGGTTTTCCTCACTTAGTACCATATTCAGCTATAAAACCATCTCAGGTGAAAAAAGGTGCCCATCTGTGTTGTTCTTTACCAGCGTGGATCCAAAACAGATGAGCCTGAGTATCAGTGGGACGTAGTAAGTAGTAGCAGCTCTGTCAAACTCTAACCCCACGAAGACAATTTGTTAACAATGTGCTGGCTGGACTCAGAGCTAAACGCAGCCATCAGAATGGAGAACAAAGTGGATTTAAACTGAGATTGTTCCCAGGCTCTCTTGCTCAGAATGGACAGACTGGTTTGAGATGATAGAAAGGTGACAGTAGCTCAAGTAAACTATTGTTACAACCAAGATTTGCAGAATACCATCTCTGAAAAGACAACACATCAACACTTGAAAGGGTGCAGACCACTCTGGGTGTTACTCCTGTCAGCTCAAAGCAGGAAATTGAAGCTATAATCTGCTACAGCACATCAAATAGTGACATTTATGTCACGATTTATGCCACCATTTGATGTGCTGTTGTGGCACATTGTTCCTACATTGCTCTTTTTTTAAAATAGTCAGTCAGTTTGATCAGGGTCACCGAAATTAGGGAAAAATAGATTGGAAAAATGTTGCCTGCGTCAGTAAATCTTAATTTTAGCTGCAACTCTCAGATAGTGAGGTTCAAGCCTGCCATCTCACAGCAGACAGTCAATTAAAACCCCAGAGGTCCTTGGTCCTAAGTGGTCTACATTCAAGTTCAATTTCCACCTTCCTCCAACAAAATGATGCAACATTTTACAGCAAAGTAAAACCCTAATTTGAAGATGTGTGAAGCTGTCCGACTTATTCAGCTTCTGTATACACTGAAGAACTTTGTCACCTCAAAAGCCACCAACTGACTTCTCATTTCACATTTCCCTATTCAGTGGAAACAATGGATCTGTGACTCAGCCACATCAGTCCTGCCTTGAGACGGTAAAACCAATTACTTTCTTCTCCATCCTGTCCGTGTCAAGAATCATATTTTTTAGCATCTCGTGCAAAAATGCTGAAACACAGAGTTGCTTTAAATCAATGCTAAAATCCATTTTGTTTAGAGTTGCCTTCGATTTACACTAACTGGAACGTCATTACTGTTGTCTGCATTCACACTTTTCCCCACTCTCATTTCTTTTGTCTCTACAATGTAATGTTTATTGCTTGTTTTATGTTTACATCATGTAGCGCACTTTAGATTCCCTTGTTGTTGAAATGTGCTACACAAATGTTGCCTTCTACCGTGGTTTGTTTCTGTTTTTCCAATAAAATATCTCCTAAAATGTGAGCGTTAAAGGAACTGGGTAGCAGAACGGAGTTTCAAGCCTGGTAAATGTGACACAATATTCAACTTATTTTCTGAAAGAATCGAGGAGGTTTGCAGCTCAGGCTGAAACAAGGCCTAAGCTGTGCAGATCGTCTTGAGAGGCATTTCAGTTGTGTACGCAAACCACATAATTGTCTTCTTTGATCATTTGCAATGTAGAGAGATTTAATCAATGAATGCCGTTTTCTTAGACAGATGAATGGAATATAGAAATAGACTAGGAATTCATATTTTCAAGGTCTGGCTTAGAGGCAGAGTCAGAGAGTACATGACTCAGTGCGGGGATCACTTGTCAAATGTAAGTGACCTGACAGTGCAATGTAGAGCAGAAGGCTTTGCTTCAGTTTGCTGCTCTGACGCTCTCAGTGCTGAATCACTGGTGCTGAATGTTACTGAGCTACCAGAAAACTACTACATGTAGAGGTACAACCACCTTTTCTGCTCTGCGTGTTGTGATTCCCCTTTCAGCTGTCAAACATGTCTGCTCCAGTCACAATGTGGCATGACTGCATCTATTCTAGGTACAGCAAGTGTATGGAGAATCGCCCTTTATCGCAATGCATCAAAAATTACCCCATCATGTACAAAATTAAAATTATTTAGGACAAAAGTTTAGATTTTATGTATTATTTTTATCACATTAAGGTCAGAGGTGGATTGTTACTAGTTACATGTACTCAGTTACATTTACTTTACTGAAATATTCTAGATTTAGGATTGTACTGTACTTTTTCCATTTACTTGAGTAATATTTTCAATACTGTATCTCTACTATTATAATATATTCAGTCCTTTACCAGCTGCCTTATAAAATAACATTTAAATAGACCTTCTGATTTTTTATCTGGTCAATTCAGACTCACAAAGTGTTTATGTGGTAAACATTTAACCTGGAAATCTCAATTTAATACTAAGAATAATAGAATAACCTCGCTTGCACTACATAGAGGTGTAATTTTTCTTGGTTTTCAACATAAATAAAACCAGAGACAGAAATATACAAATAATCTTCTGGTAAGCATAAAAAATTCATGTGGGAGCAATTGAAAAGACTCCCAGGGTCTGAGTTCAGGTTTAACCTTTTCTGGTGTAGGTGGAACAAGATTGGCAAACAAAGTGATCACCTGTCATCCCTGTTGACTGTGTGGGAAGGGTCATAATCTCATGGTGGGGATTTGTTTCAGGATTGTTAGGTACCCAAAATAAATTCAACAGTAATCTACTGGGGGCCAAAATCCATTAACACATTTGCCCTTCCCATTTTTTGAGAAGCACATTCTAATCTAATCAGGTATGTTTAATAGAAATTAGGCTTTGAACTTAGCATAAAACATAATCTGAACATATAAACTGGTCTGAACCAAGAGCAGATTCAGAATACCAGCATAGCTTCTTGGTAAAAAAAAAAAAAAAAAAAGCTATAAACTTTATATGAAAAAAGTTGTTTTTATAACTGTGCATTATTACAATGTACCTAGATATCTGATGGAGATAAGATGTAGCTGGACGGTTTTAAGAGGCAAAGAAACACTCCTTCAACTACAAGAAGGCAAAGCATATTGCATACACTGTATGATTCATGCTCTGCTCTCAGGTTGGCCCGACATTTGGAGTTTCTATCATAAACTTCTAAAGCACTGAAGTATCAGACACACTGTCCTGGGAAAGCTGCAGTGATGGAGGTGGAGTGGCTCTGCATCATCAAAGCAGTAATCATTTCATCTGGCCACTTCAACCTCCATTCACTTTTAGGGCCGGTATCAGGTCTTCATACAAACACATTTGTCGTAGTAGGACAAAAATGAAAAGTAATTTTGGAATTTACAGCACATGACACATCATAGATGGTTATTTCTTAAACCTTTCCATAATTCCGTTTATTTATTTATTTTTACCAATTAGTTGGCAGGTTGACAGTAGAAGAGTCTAAATTTACACAAATTTTAGCTTTAGAAAAGTGTCAAAATTATGCCATAATCTGAAAATCATGTCATATTAATTAAGACGTTTTGCTTTAATTACTTTGAAAACTCATTCCTCGTGTCAGGTGATTTCCCCCAGATCTTAAAATAGCATTTATCTAACCACTGTTAAAACAATAAATCTAAAAAACCCCAATATTGATAAGTTGCTGTTGCAAAATTATAGGCAAAATCTCCAATGTTCCAGCTGTCAGGAAGATTATAGGGGAAAAAAAACAGTTTTAATATCTTCTTAACAATGAACAGCTGCTTTGACCTTTTTGTTTTCATCATACATGAAAACACAAAACAAAAGAGAACATTTCCAGGATTAAAAAAAGGTTATTTTCCTGTTTCAAAATTACACTGTTGTTAAAATGTTTTATCAAATACAGAAACAAGCTTGAAGTTAGACGTTAGTTTTGATTGATTGTTTTGTCATTATTATAGTGCAAAGTGAGCATAAAGAAAATATCTGTTGAAAGTGTGCATCATTCATTGTAAATGACTTTCTTCTCTATAGGTGTTTAAATATTGTAGCTCATTTTTTAGGGAAGCTTTAAACACATTTCAATGCCACAGATCCTCATAATAAGTAATGTTTTTTCAGATAGAGAACTAAGGAAATGCCCTCCTTTCAATTTATCCTTTTCTTATCTACAGTTATTTGTGCACCCTGCTACATCTCGTTGCTTGTATATTATTTCATGTGTTTGCCTGAGTGCTGTTTTTCTCTGAGCTTGAAGCTTTTTTCATTCTGCCAGAGAAGAAGGATAACATTCTGATCGTAGGAGGGCTGGCTGAGCCACGCTGTTCCTTTTCCATATTTATGACTGAGAGGTGTGCAAGGAATTGCTTCCACACCCCCTCCTACTTTATCTCCTCCTCTTCATCTCTCAAGTACAAATTCATCTGTCTGTTTTTCCTTAGTACCTTGTGATCAGTCAGTTTTCCTACGATGATGAAGTGGATTTTATGACACTGAGCTATTTCCAGTTTTAACCTCATCCTATGTCATTTTCTGTGTCATTTGAAATGTGTAAGCCTATTTTGTTATTTTTCCTCTATGCCATTAGAGGAAGTACTACTATTAGGCTAGTAGTACTTCCCCTGATTGCGCTACTTGTTCACTATGGCTTTTTTACTGGCCACTATCAAAATGACATCACTTGTCTATGTTCATATTGACAATGTTTTCAGTATCCACTCCTTTGATGGTTCATGAGTGACTCAACTTGAATTCACCTTCTGCTCCTTTAACTTATTTAACATATGCGATAAGGAATCCGCAGTATGTCGATATCGACTGACAATTCAGGATACCAGAAGCTAATTTTCTGCCACCAGCTCAAAATATCATGTTTTAACAGATCAGTGTTTTTCAAGTTGAAAGGGTCGAGTTCAGGTGTGACAGTCAAGTCAAACTAACATTACTGTAACGTTTAATATAACGACATTAACTTCATATATTGACTATGGAAAGAAATAATTATGAAGATGGAAAAAGACAGAAGTGAGGGAATACAAGACAATGAAGAAATAGATACAGAATAGTGACAAGGATACTGTGGAGTTATTATGTTATGCTTAATCTGAAATAGCAAACAGCCACCTGGTACCTGTCATCACTGCATCCCACTGCCAACCCACTAAAACAGATTACCCTCACATAAGTCGACCTTTACACTGTAATTCGATTGGTAGCTCCAAGGTGTAGCAGTAGCTGGTTGACTTTAGCTTCTTCTTTTGCCCGTGGCCAACTCACAGATTCCACAGCAACAGACCAAAGACCTTTAAGGCTCCAGCTTGAATTGTGAAGCATATTTTTTAGGGTTGCCTATAATATGACTCTATGGGATGCTTAAGTGAAGAGTCTGTAAGGCAGACTTAAATATCTGTTAGTCAATCCAAATAAAATTAAGCAAGCCCAAAATTTAGAGACCAGTTGGTGGGACAACGCCAATATAATACACCCCAAAATTAGAGTCTCTGCTTTTTATAGGTGCAGGTAGCACACCCAGTTTTCCATCATTGTTTTTGTAACCGAAAAAAAATCTTGAAACTGATCTTGATTGGACTCCATCTCCATAAATGGCAGCTTAAAGCTGTGGAATGTGTAGGTCCCTCAAAGCACAAAGGTCTCAGCTTGGATGTGTTACTGAAACGTACAGATATTTCCTGTTTTCAGATACTACAATGGCTTAATGGTCAGTGGTGGAGCCAGGTAGCTTACATAAGGGTTGCCGGGCTTGATCACTCAGGAGTTGGTAACAACTCATTGGCACCGGAGCCACTTCAGAGCCAATTAAATCAGACTAAAAGTATTTTCTCGAAGCAAATAAATATACTCCTATATTTATAAATATGTGCTGTTATAAATATATAGACAGCATCCACTCCTGTTCATGAAAGTGGCATCTGTCAACTGGTGTTGACACTGTTTCAGGTTGCTTGAAGACATCTTCTATGCCTTTGTTGACTGTTTTAAAAGATAGTTGAGCGTTCCACTTCTTCCTGTAAAACACTGGTTCACTCATAATACTGCCACTTATCCACATTGGTGCTTATTCTAGATGTGGCAGTTTCTTCCTTAATGGGTTATAAAGTTTATTTGATATTAAACACACAATTGAGGATTGTGTGATAGACACCCATCAGGCTGCTTTGTATAGACAAACTGCCGTTGTTAGTAAAAACAAAAAGCTACTGATGTTGCTGTTTCAGCACTTTTGCTTTGAGTTCTTTTTCAGTGTTTTATATAACCAGGGATGTTCTGAAGCTTTCACCCTCTCTGAGCAATCTGTCTGAAGAGAGCTGGGGAAGTGATGCATCTTAAAGGGACATTTTCTAGCTGAGCTACAAGTCACTTATGAACCAGCAGAAAGGACTGTGAGCAAAGCAACTACCAGTCCAAGTCATTTTAGGGGTTATTTGTTTGGAGGTTTAAAACACAACTCATAGGCACTTCCTAAAAGCAACACTAGTAGATGGTTCTGTACATCTTAGAGCTCCAGTTACTGTAACTCTGAATCTATTCATATCCTGGGCAGATTTAGATTTGAAGCAATCTGTTCATTTGAACAACTTGTTTTGACTGACTGGAAGTAATATTAATTCTTGCCTATAGTGCCATGTTGAGTGCAATATACTGGTTAATGTTTAGTGTTGAGTTGCATATTTTATTGTTTTTAATTTGAATTTTCACACTGAGCTGTATTCAAATAAAATGAAAATAGATTCATCTAATAAAGGAATCTGTCCGTCTGTCCATCCGTTCGATGGAGTAAATATTAGGGCGATGGCAAGGAGCCCTTCTAAACTCAAAGATTTGTGTTTCATTGTCAAACATGATTCCTCAAAATATCAGACATGCAAAAAGTATGAATGTGAGTGTACAATATCAATACTGAGGATGTTTCTCCTCATTATTGAGAACAATTATACCATTTTTACATGTTTTTCTTACTTTCTTACTTTGGTGCATTTCTCTGATTAGAACTGAAATTCTCAAATAAGTTTATAATCACTAAACTTTTATAGTCTTATAAAAGTTTAGTGATTTTTAAAAATATAAATCACTAAACTTTACTATAGTTTTGCTAGTCCTGGAACTGATAGTCAGGTGTGATTTTTAAATCTTTTGTTGTTCTTCATGAAACATCTATCGTCTGTGGTGTTAAAGATTAATTCATACGGTCGGGCATGAGCAAAGGAAAGCTTATCTGAGGCTGAAAGCAAGATGTGCATAAAACTAATATATGGCCTGGCAGTGTTTTCGCTCCATTAATGCGGCTCCCTGTGTAACAACCCGGATTTACACTGCATGTGTCTCTGCTCTGCTGTGCACTTCGTTCCTGGCCTTCCTAATGTAGAGCATGGACGTCGGTTTGTCAACAGTTTTGTGAGTTTATTATAAAATAGGTCACTGAATACTTAACTTATTATGTTATTAACATGGTTGAGGTCCATAGTGTGATTTATATCTGCATCTTATAATGAGCAATTGTAATCAAGCATGATGAAACAATTTGACCATCTTGTTCATAAACAATGGTGTCAGGTCTTTGAATTTTGAAGACAGACATTTTAATTTACATTCGTACTTGTTTTGAGGAATTAACTATTCATTTTGAGCAAACGATATGCTTTTGTAGGTTATAAACAATGTATTTCAGATTTTGTTAATTGCTTTAAAATATCCACTATCTTATGCAAATTTTACTGATGTGAGAAAAGCACTAAATATACTGAGAAAAACTGTAATTAAATTAATGCTCCAGGTGGCAGCATGTTGAAGTAGCTCTGTTATATTCATTCTAATTTATTCTTTTAAAAAATATTTCATTCCTCCTTTTGCTATTTCACTCATGCTTTTTTGGAAGATTATTCCCTCAGGTTTTGGATGCTGTGCAGCTGGAATAATTTTCACAGCTACTGTTTTACTTGTGGGCAGTTGTTATAATGTGGAACCATAGCAACAAGTTTTTTTTCCCTTTATTTTAACAACAAGAAACAGTAGATTCTTATCTCAAAAGCTCAAATCTTGCTTCAACTACAACCTCAAATTCCAAACAACTCGAAAAGAAGGGCACCATGGAGTTGGGATTGACGATGCCGTCATACACCTCCTTCATCAAACCCCCTCCAGTAGACACAGGTGGAGGCTTCAGCAACCACCTGGATCAATATCTGACAAACAAACCGCAGTTCGTGACACCAAGATTTTGTGTCTAACCAGATGGTCAACAGCACAGGAGCACCACAGGGGACTTCACTCTTAGCATTTTTTTGCCTTTGTACACCTTAGATTTCCAGCACAACCCAGATTCCTGTCATTTGTAGATATACTCGGATGAGCTGCTGTCATCGGGTGTTTTAGACGTTGGCAAGAGGCCAAGTACACGGTTGGTGGAACGCTTTGTGGCACGGTTTGGAAACAAGCACCTTATCTGCAGTAGAGAGATAAGATTAAAACAATTTCCTAAACAAAGCAAAGGATTTGAAATGTCAAAGAAAACAAGAATAGGTCGAACATTTCCAGTATCGGAGAAAAAGTGAAGGTGGTTGACCTTCACTTTTAACAACAGTAAAACTGTTGTCACTTATAAAATTGTCACTATTGAGGTTGTAAGTAAGTTTGCATTGAAATAAGCTGCTTGTGCTCAGGGTTTGTGCCAAAAATAAAAATGTATTAAAAGGTTTGAAGATTTAACTCGAGACAACAACCTTTATTTCAGTTGCTTTAGTTCTTCAAATTATGTTCATGAAGAAATACTTTATTCAAGCCATACTCCAATATATTCATATTTAGCCAATTCCGAGACAGATTATTGCATTTAGGCTATGAATAATGTGTTATTCAAGGAAACAGCTTTCAATCTAGGATTCCAAACGTGGCTTTCTGTCCCACTGGCTGCACATCAACTAATCAAACTAGATAATAAGAAAACATAATAACATAAACTTAATCAAAGTTGGCACATAAGCCAGAACAAGACGATAGCATATAAATGATGGCATAAAACAATTACAGATGAACATTTCTACATCACACACCACCCTGCCAGCTGCAGCATTTTAGTTAAGAAATAACATTATGCAGATGTACATTATGCAGACAAAGACAGAGACTGGAAACTGGTGGTTACCGTTAAAAACAACAGTGATGAGAGGAAAAAATGTGCTATAGGTTGTTGATAAAAGCTAATGGAAAGAGTTAGTTTGACCAAAGTGAACCATTGGTCAAAGAAGTTAGAAATAATAAACAAAAGATCTAACTTTGCCTCTCCAACTGCTGTTTTATCTTGAAGTTAGAATAGAGTTCCTCTGTAATTAGTTTTTTCCTGAGGTTTAAATGTGGAATTTTCTTCACTTTGTTCAGTCTCCAAAGTATGCCTGTGTTGTTTTACCACAGCAGAGCTGCAGCCGTACAGACATCAGTCAGAAAATGTTCCAGGTATGAAACAGTATACAAAGACAGTGGAGGCTGAGAAGGGATGGGCGTCACGGTTGGTTTGCTTCCATAGCCAAATGATCTCTGCTGTAATTTATATGTAATTATGTGTTTCCTCACAATGTTCCAAAAACCTATAACAGATGTAAAGAATATGCATCATGCTGCGAATAATATTCCATCTGGACTCCTTAAAAACAGTCAAGTATATTGACTGTTGACATGCTTGCTTTATACAGTTAATTTGCTATTTAAGACAGTGTTGCTGTTTGTTCCTGTGGCAGATTTGGTTTCCATAATTATGTTCTGCATGTCAGAAGACGAAGCCCCAGCAAAATAATGCTTGTAGATTTAAAAAAAGAGAAAGTTGCATAAAAGAGCAGCTTTGCTCTTGCCAGTCATCTCAGAAAGTGAAAGTCATTATATAGAATTATCAGATATAGAGAGATTTCTTCAAAGCCTTTGATTCTTTTAATTTGCATGATTATCACTTACAGATGATGAAAACCCAAAAGTCAGTGTCTCAAAAAATTAGAATCCTGTTAAAACTCTTGGCTTTCACACCCTAATCAGCTAAATAACCCAAAGCACATACAAAGGCTTCCTTAACCTTTAACAGTCTCTCACTCTGGGTCAGGATTTACAACCATTGGGAAAACTTCTACAGGTAGAACCGCAGCTTTGAGAGGCTTATCAAGCAAAATCTATTCCAGAAGAGCCCCACACAGACAAATACTGGACCTGGGCATTCCCCTTGTCAAACCTGAAGCAGAGACCAGGTTGAAGGAGTCTTTCCTTTCTTTTTGTGTATTGTTGTGCATTGCTCCAGGTCTGGCATATTTTTCTGGCCTACACACATCGTGCGTGCAGACTGTAAGATCCAGACACTACTTCACTTTCACACAGTGAAGAAGTGACTGCGATGGTGGCAAAGCAACAGCTGCGGCTGACCTTATGTGATCCTTGAGGTTGTCATGACAGCACATCCCTTGCTCCCACAACAACTGCACACTATTCCATTACTGAGCAACATCACTTATTTATGATTTCTTCAGTTTGCTGACGCCGTGTTTGTGAAAGTGTGTATGTGAGTAAGTTTTAGTTTTCTGCGTGGAAGTACAGTACCTGTGTGAGAGTGTCTGGCTCAGATGTGTGGGGCAAAGCACCTGCATAGGGAGGCTCACTGAAAGTAGGATGAGCTTCTCGTCTTTGTCTACCTCTGTTCTGATACAGACTGACAAAAAAGCAATTTGGTCTCATTTTTGTGGGATGCAGAAAGGTAGCCTGTCAGAAACGAGGCTGTTAAATACCTACATCCCATCATTCCTTTACTAGTTAGTAATTTATGTACTTATACCTTCTTCACACTACTTCATATCTGCCCTGCTGCATATATCTTTTATACTTGATATGAACTCCAGTTAGTCCACACTGCGGCAGTAAGACTCCTAACAAAGACAAATTGAAGAGAACACATTTCTCCTGTCCTGGCCTCCTTCGCTGGCTCCTTGCATCTTATAGGATGGAGTTTAAAATATCGTTCCTGATGTTCAGGTCACTTCATTCCTGCTCCTGAATATATTCTCAACCTACTGGAGTCTTAGTGCTCCTCTCTGACTTTGAGATCATCTGACTAGAGGTTGTTAGTGAGATTACAGACTCATTTTAAAGCTCTTTCCCGCTACATGAACTCCACTGATTATTTGAAGAAGCAGTGAAAACGATTTCTATACCGACAGGATTTTAACCAGACTCCTACATTTGTTTTGAAATATGTTCTTGTTTTTATGTTTGTATCATTATGAAACACTTTGACATTATGATATCTATGATAGGCTCCTTATAAATACATTTTACTTACTACCTACTTAAATGCTGCCACAAATCATACCTGTCAAATTTTGGATTTGAAAATGAGTGAAATTCTCTGCTGCCTGCTGCGAGCCATCCCACCTACCACAACCGAGCTCCAGGATCCCTTACATTTCTGACAGGTGTTCAAGGAATTTAAAATGACCACTTGTCAACCTCTTACAAACTACAATTAGGTGATAAGAATCTGATAGGCCTACCTCTGTTGACTTTGAAATACTGCGGACATTCCTACTCTAACAGAGCATAAAAGAAAACAAAACAGAAATTGAACCATATCTACTTATTTTACATTTACAATTAAATCCTGCATGTCAACAATATTTCAGTTCTGCAATGTTAGTGCTTCACTTGGTTTTTCATACTGATTTAAAGCATTTCCTACATTGCATAGGCATCTCCATGAAACTCACAGTGACCCTCAGACCCTCATCGTAGAATCTAGTCAGGATGACAAATTCTTTGTTTTTGTGTTTGATTTGTCACACTTTGGTGAAAATGGCTCAGATCAGCATGTTTTGATCAACTTGTTTTCTAGCTCTGCTGCTGTGGCACCTGTTGAGTGGGAAGCTGGTGCTTAACATTAGCTAACAATTAGCCTATAATATCCTTACGGGACATTATCTAATATACATACACAATACTCATATTTAATTTGACTCAACTTACCTTTTACACTTTTTGAAATCCTCACACAAGGTGAAATCAATATTGTTTTTGGCACACAGAACTGATATTTTAATCTGCATTTATAACCTCAGTCGTATTTCTAATTGTTCCTTCCCCTTTGGAAGACGCTAAATTACAGTTACAAATCTTTCAGAATGCACGACTGTGTCTCATTCTGCTCCTCTTTATGAAAGTACATTTCCTGCCAAATTTTTCAAAAATATTACATGACGTGTCTTTTTTTTTGGCAGGAATGCCTTCTCTTTCATCACATCCATCTTTCTTTTGCTGGGTTTGCTCCTGTTGTCCTGTTACAACAAGTGGGAGTTCTCATGAGGCGAGTGACAGAGTTCAGTTTGAAGACTCAGAGGAATGTTTTTATTGTTGTATCATGATGCCAGAGTTTTACTGGAAAAAAACTGATACAGACGATTATGGGAAAAATTGGTAAAACACGGTAGTTTCCCAGCCAAAACAGAGAATTTGACAGCTATGTCTTGTAATTGTAAAAAAAAAAAAAAACTGGCATTAGCACTGACAGCTAGAGGCCCACTACAGAAATGGTGCTACATTGATTCTATAATGTTGCCTGATATCATGCTATGCCATGAATATTCTCCCTCTGCGCTGACGAAGATTTACTGACCTCGGCATGGCAAATGCTTAATGTGACAGATATAGCAGCAGACATGATATTTTTTCCCAAACAACCAGACTAATATTTATTTGACCAATTACATTAAAAATGTCTAGATCGCAGATTGCGGCTTCATGTGCAGTTAAACACATATTCTGTGTAGCAGATATAACATCTGTGGACCAAAACCCGGCAATGCAGTAAAACAGTTTTGGGTGATCAAAAATAAACTATAGCAATGAAATTCACTAACCTGTACAGAGTTCAGATATTCACTGATATCACAAAAACGTCTTCAGATGTGTCCTTTAATGGATTGGAACCAGGCTGCCAAACTTGTGCAGACTCAAGTCTCTCAGGTCGCCTCGGAAGGTGGTTTAAAGAAACTGTCCTCGAAGCCTCATTAGCACGTTCACATTTGTGGGTGCATGTTTGGACCAAGTGTGTTTGATGGCATTGATTGTATAAAGAACATTAAATGTTTCTTCTTAGAAGGTGAGGTGATTGTTAAGTACGCAAAAATAGAAAGAAGAGACCAAACTTCCTCTGTCCGGATGCAGCATGCTGAAAATCCTTCATCTTCCTAATGAGGTTAGCGTTAGCAGAGGTTAGAGATTTTACAGCTATGCATTACAGAGTATACTCATATATCTTCATGTGACTCATTTGTCTATGTGGAATATTGTATGGTGTGTGTGTGTGTGTGTGTGTGTGTGTGTGTGTGTGTGTGTGAGTGTGTGTGTGTGTGTGTGTGTGTGTGAATATGCCTGTGCATTCTTTGTCCAAGATCCTTTGGGGCTTGCTGTGTGTGTTGGCTCTCTGTCACTATCTGAGGCGCCTGTAGTTTGAAGGGAAGAATCTGGTTTCAGCACTTGGACACAGATTAAAATGTGCTCAAAAAGATCCAGTGAGCAGACGCTGAGAAGGGTTATCTGTGATCATAGCCTGAAGTTAGAATACACATGCATTCACACAAAGACCAGCATACAGCCCTTGGCAAAAATATTAAATCAATACACTTGGAGAATGTTCAATCAGTTGTTTTGCTACTTGGGAAAAACAGAAAATCACAGAAATAACATTCTGGCTTTGTAAAAATATATCTGAGGAAATGCAATGACATTGTTGTAATTGAAGACATGTTTCCACTGATCAGGTAACATAAAAGAAATGGATGGGATCCTTGAATTAGGGAAAAACAAAAAAGTGGAATCAGAAACAAAAAAGCAAAAACAGAGTGCTTCATTGAAGGTTCTCTGCTTTTCTTGGTTGCTGCAATTATTTGGGGAATAAACTTTCAATTGATAGAATTACAAAAGTGTGTAAGATATCAATGTTCAGCCCTGCATTCACTGTAGAGGTATACATCCAAGTGCTGTGCTGCTTGGACAGAAACACAGAACTCATATTATCAATAACTGTAAACATCTTTACATATTTCATTGCATGGCATCAAGTAAATGTCAGTTTCATCTATGTTGCTAGTGCAATTCTTGCAGTTATCCACCATCCATGACTGCTTGTCTTTAGCCCACTCAAACCTTTTTTTTCTTTTGGTTAGATATTATTTCTTCTGTGTATCCCAGCTGATTTCTTTTACTCCCCAATGTGGACTCCTATTTCTGCCCATTTGTCTTTCTTTTCTTTTGTTGTGCATTTTCTATTTTTAAGATCGATTGCTTTGAGTTTTGTGTCCTGATGCTTTGATGTCTTCCTCGCTGCACCTGAATGTTTTCCTTTTTGCAACATTTTCTATTTTGATTGGCCTTGCTCCAGATTATGGACTGGGATCAACCAACATCTTCGGCTGTTCTGTATTGATTTACCTCTTTCCCTTCTTGTAATAGACAGTTGTTCTCATTGTGTTTCTACTGAATCCGTAAACTGCAGCAGATCCTTAGCATCAGTAGTGTCATCATTAAGATCTACCAATTTTAACTATCCTTGACATAAAAAGCTGTGCCATTGCAAAACAGTGCTTAGTTTTGTGTCTTTTTGGTTAATTATGTTTTCTACAAAACAAAATTACAAAACACAGAGACTCATGATTCAATTTTTTTGCCCACTCTGTTGCTGTATTTGTCTTTGCTACTTTCATCAATTTCATGTCACTAATCTTTCAAAGCGCCGATCAGCTTTGATATTAACTGCATTGTTTGTAAGCTGCTTTGGATGAGAAACTTCAACATAACAAATGTCAACATAGTATACTAGTGTAAACCGAAACACAGCATCAGCTGCATTCATACATTTACAAAATCTGTATGTTTCCATCTGTGAGAGATTAGCTCAATCCGCTCATGGCTTCCGTGTTTGATTCATGTGTAAAATAAAACACAGTAAGATCAGAGTAACAAAAATGTATTCTAAGATTGTGTTGGATGTTATTTTACTAGAGAGTTAAAATTTATCTCATATTCTGTGCTGTCCTGGGAAGCTGCCAAACTCATTTGCCTGAGTTTGGTGTAGTTTACATCTGTGCCCATTTCAGACTGAAAATGTAGCAACGTTTTTAAAAGTTTCAAAACCATAAAATGTTTCTCATCATCATAAAGATTTATTAAGCTGCTAAAGGAAATACTAGTGCAGCGATGCAGTGCTCCCCCTCCACAACCTGGAGGATCTTTTTATGATTTTATTATTTTGTGTTTTTATGATGTAAGACACTTTTAACTGCCTTTTTGTTGAAATGTGATATACAAATAAACTCGATTAATTGATTGATTGATCGTGCACAGCCAGTCAGCAGGCTTAAAGGAGATTGCTTCATATAATCTGTGCTTGCAACAAGCACAGATTAAGTTATTTAGAAATATTTCTGGTTGCCAAAATCTCAAACAGTATTGGTGTAGAAATGAATGAATCCCCACCAAGCATTGTAAATAGCACTGTTCAAAACTGTAGTTGGAAAATTGGCTTTTACGTTAGATAAGCTGATTGCAGGCTGACGACCTGAGCAGAAACCAGCTAATGTCTTAGGACTCCAGTTGTTTCCATAAAAAGAACAAAAATGTTAAATTCGTGGAAGTCTATGCAATGTTATAATTGCAAAAATTCAGATGAAGTTATCCATAGATGTTTGTCCTTTGGTTCCTGTTTGGATAATTTCTTTGGTTGTTTTTCTAGATCTTTCCATTTTTGTTTATCTCATGTGTTAGTTCACTTTTTCCTCATGTTTTTGTCCTTTGAACGTCTTTCCTCTGCTTTGTTTGCTGTTTGTTTTTTCATAGTTTTTCCCTACGGTTGTCTCAGCTTTCTCCCATCCTTAGTTTACCAGCTGGTTTACATCTCTTAATTTCTTCCTCCCTTCTCTCTTCCCCAGCTGCCTCTACTTACCTCTGATTAGTCCCTCTCCTCTCCCTCCAGTTTACATTGTACCCACTGACTCCTCCATTATTGTCTGTGTTGTTTGTGGCCACTGTCTGTTTCCTTCTCCGCTGCTGTGTTGCTGCCTTTGTTTTGTAAGTTTTTCTGTTATTGATCATATCTATGCTAGCCTGCTTATTGGTCCAGCCATCATAATGCAAAACACAGCAGTTGAAGTTTGCCGGAATATATTATAATGATATATCCATTATAATATGAGTATTTTTACAATATGTATAAGCTGTGGCTCTCAAATCCTTACGCGTCCCTGTTAGAATATCTGGTCATTATTGTTAAAAGGGTGACGCCATGTTGTATCACTCTTTAGTTTCCAAACGTATTCTTGCGTTTTGTTCTTTGTGCATTTGAACTTGGTTCTCTTATGTGTTGTACTTTTTCACTTGGCTTGTAGTTTCCTTGTTTGGGTCAGCTTCCTTGATGTTAATTATTCAACTTCTCTCAGTCTGCATGTCTGCTCTCTTTCACAGCTGTTCATTTCTGTATCATTCTCCATCTTTCCCTTATTGTATGGACTCACTGTTTTTATTGTTCTTCACTGAATCTTCCTCTCTCTGTCTGAGAACAGGGCATGTGCTGCATGTCCTGTTCTCCTTGTGCCAACTTTATTATTTTCATTATTAAATCTCCACAATGGTCTGCTTCAGCTCTTGTCTGCATTTTGGTCCAGTTTTTTATTTTATTTTATTCATGTAACATAAGATATGGATAGATAAAAATCATAATCTACTAAGAGTAGTATTACTTCAGTATGTTTTATGCAAGTCAAAGTAAAGGAGCAATGATCTACCAAGTAAGAATAAAATAGGATTTGGTAAAAAAAAAAAAGCCAATTTGGTTACTAAGTAATTATGTAATACATGTACATTTTGGTATTTTCAGTAATTAAAATATGAAAAAATAAATTGGCACAACTACCAGTTAAGGAAGAATTATTTTCTTTCTTTTCAAAACAGAAATATTTTTGAAAAAAATACTTGCATTTTGCAAATACAACCATTTGTACCCATGTGCATCATCTGGCACTACTTCTTAGTTTGCAATTAACTTATTTTGTTTTGAAATCAGTGTTTTTATGCACTTTTTTCTTTTTTTTTCTTTTTTTTTTGCAGGCTAACTTTTAAGTATGTATATCTCGGTTTCTACAGTCTGGCTCAAAATCTTAACAAGGGAGGTAAAAACATGGGGTCTTCAAAAGCTGAACTTTTGAAAGATATAAAGTCTCTGAGGTGCTGATCTTTTTGAATTGCACAAGTGCAACGATTTCTTTCCTCAGCTAGTCCAGCAAACAGCCTGTAGTAAAGATCTCCTCTGCTGTCTCTGTGAAGCAAAGTCCTTTTTGTGTGTTGTTGTTGGTGGGTGTTCGAATGGCTGGAGCAGTTGCCTTCAGGCCATGTCTGAATGCACAGTGCTGCAGGTGGGGTTGCTGATTTTGATTTCGTTCACTTTGCCAAGCTTGCTCTTCATACAGCAGGTTTCCACACCACCATGTGGAAATGAACATATTGTCAATACATCAGTTGTATATCCTTTTCCAGTTCGGGTTATTTCAGTTGTAGTTGTCTTTCCTACTCCATATTTGTTTTTTAAAGCACAGCCAGAGAAGTCATTAAGGAATTTTTAAAAGGAAGTTTGACTTAAAAAAAATTTGGTTAAATAAGTTTGCAAAGAAAAAAAAAATATGAAACCAGATGTAAAATATGGTCGGTTGGAAAAAAGTTTTAACAAATAAAAATGAACTATATTGTTTCATTAAATTGTTAGACAGACTGGCGACCTGTCCAGGATGTACCCCGCCTCTCGCCCGGAACGTTAGCTGGAGATGGGCACCAGCACCCCTCCCGACCCCACTGAGGGACAAGGGTGTTCAGAAAATGGATGGATGGATGGATATATTGTTTCATTAAATTGTTAGTGTATAAAAGTCAGGAACCCTGAAAAGCTGAATGTGCCCCAACAATTTTTTTTTTTAAATTAAAAATGTATTTAGCTGTACAGATAAAACCCTTTGATCTCTACAACTGTAAGAATTGCTGCCAGAGATCCTCGTTTCTTCTCCTTCTGTCCAACAGTTCAAGAGATTGCAGATCAGATTATTCAGTTTTTTTTTTTTTAATTACTTGAGTTGTTTGATCTAGGTTGTTGAAACTTTGTCACCACATGTATTAACTTCTCTAAAAATTAATTTTATGTAAATCTAAATGTGAAAGGAAGCAAAATGTAAGGCTTGTAGTGATTATTTCTCATTATATTTAATGAGAAAAGTATTGGGATGTAACGGCATACATGTTGACAGATACTTTTGCAAGACATCACTGCAACATTTTTTTTAATTTGGTTTATGAATTAATTTTAAGTTATACCTATTGATCATCTGACCTCTTGAGGATGAAAGACGTGTATTAACATAAATCTACATATAAATATGTTTTGAACTCACTTCCTGCTGGAGTGACTCCCAGCATATTTACACAGCTCTTGTGCATTAGCGCTTATTAGGTGCCACTTTCTGTTCTCTGCTGATCAAGATTGCAACGATATTCAATAATTTACTGAAACACTTGCATCTTGTGAGCTTTAAGAACATTGTGTTGTATGTATGAACAGGAAAATAAACAAGTATTTTGGTTTCTAGATGGAAATAAGAACCCGATGTTCTATTTCTAGATGTTTGATGGTCAGGGTAATGCTGAGAGTGCATTGTCACAGACCCATTGTATTAATTCTGCAGAAGGTTTATTGTAATGGCTGAGGTAAAATCTAGCTTTTCTTAAATAGAGCATTTATGTGACCACAAGACTGATGCTTTGTCTCTGCCATCAGCAGACGACAGCAGGAAAAAGTTTCTTTGTAAGGTTAGGTGGAGCTTTAATGAACACCTTACCTTAAAATTATAAAAGATCCCAGCAAAGATGCTGTCACAACATGGAGAACCTAATGGATCCGTTACCCTGTGGTTCTATAAATGCATTGCAGTTATTTAGGAGCAAAAATTCAGTAGTATTTAATGACACAAATTAGCATTTAAAGAATTGATGTTACGTTTTTTTAGTTGCAATACTCACAGGGACAGTTGAGTATAAAAAACAAAAAAAGCACCAAGATTTAATTGCTATTTAAAAAATAAAGAAGGTTATTACACCATGAGTCATTTGACATGCATGTGTTGGGACTTCACTTGGCTCACATTTCTGTTCTATGAGAAGTGAAATGATCGGACACTTGTGGCCAAATACGACCTCTGCATCAGACGGTGATCTGCCGTCTGAGTTTTACAATGCTGTCCATTTTAAATGTACTTTTCTTTCACTTTTTTCTTCTTTGACATTTTATTTTCTTCTTCAGCATTTTTCTAAATCTTTTTGAAGATGTATATGCGACAAGGAATCCCAATAGTGCCAAATGATTATTTAAATGTATGTAACAGCTGCAAATGAAAAAAAAAAAAAAAGCGATTAATGGTGGATAAGGAAGTAAAAGAAAAATGCAAAACGGGTCAATTCATACTTGAAATATTCTGCGCTCAAAGCAGTTCCATTGCAAATAAATTCTTATACTACTTACAGGGTTTGCTATGCGACACTGTTTTGCAAAAGGTCCTGCTTTAGAGCAGCATATGAAAATGTACAACAAAAGCCACTAGAACTGAAACGTTTTGTGTCAAAAGAAACCAGAGGCCGGGTTGGGTGGGAGAGGGGCATTTCAAAATTTTAGGGAGATTAGTAACATGCTGAAAGCCTTGAACAAGAAGAAACCCTGCTGGGATGTTATCTTTGCTTCCATCCAGCTATCCATCCATGAAGACTAAAGAAGTGTTCTGCTATGCTCCACTGGACTAAGGGGCTAAAATTTAGCTGCGGACACCCCCTGGTTCAAGCTGTCATCACACTTCAGGGCCAAATTGTTGTGACAAAAAGATACTGACAAACAAAGTACTCCCCCTGAGGTTTGATAGGTACTGGCTGCTTCTGTGATGGCCTGCAACACTTCAGAAATTAAGAAATTCAGCACATGAAATGAAAAAGTAAGAGACTTTGACAGCAAAAAAACTATATTTGTATAATATGTAATATATTTCATAGAGAACTGAAGAATTGCTTTCGTCAACAAAGTGTTTCTCTTGCTGAAAATCAATTTATTTTTGGCCAGATTAAAGATTACAAGTAGACATGAACACAACGCGTTTTAATCTCGACAGACCTTCAGTTTCCCAAACACATGGAATTATGGGAAATTGATATTTTTAGGAATTCTGGAAAAAGAAAAAAACTTCAATGACTTGAGTGTAGAAAGAATTCAAGACATAAAAAACCCTTTTTGCAAAGGGTTTTATTTGCATTTTGTCACGTTTCAGCAGACTTCAGTGTATTATTGGGATGTTATGTGATAGAACAACACAAAGGGGGGAAAATGGAACAAACATATCTGACAGAAAAGAGTTTGGTTCTCTGGAGCTTCAAGAGTTTTCTCTCACACCTGGTCATTAGATAAGAAAATGTCAAACCCTTGCAGAAATTTTTACATGATTATTTAATATTTGCTGAATTCTGCGCTGTATGTTCCTCCTCCTAAACTTGGCATTAAATTTTTACCCAAATGAACATACAGCAGAAGTAAGACTTTGGCACTTTTTTTAAACATCCTTTTGATTCTGTGGCTGTAGAGGTGAGACTGGGTTCTTGTCTTAAGATACTTTTTGGAGTTTTTCCAAGTTGCTTTAAAGTAAAGTTTGTGGAGCGAATACCCCCTGGGGCTTGGGTCTGAGCCCCTAAAATATACCTAGCTCAGTAACGACTGTCACTACCTGTGACAGGCTGAGAAACTGCTCAGCTTGGTTGATTCAGCAGATAAACCTGGGTAAGATGTTCAGAAGACGGCAGTGATAAAGTCTTCTGGATGCCTTCTTAAAGAGCAAGACTCATCACACCTGAACCCTTAGAGACCTGGAGTATTAACTCCTAACTGAACGAGCTCTCAGATAGATATATATATTTAATAAAGGGGAAGGTAAATGGTACATGCCTTTACTTTACACATAAATATCTGTATTCAACCCTTAAAATGTTTTATAATTATTTCCCATCTATTACAAAATTTGTTAGATTTGTCTCTACCAGTTTTGCCTGAGAAGTTTTTGTCAATCATTGTTTTTTATAAAATAGTTCCAGATGAATCAGACTGGTTGAGGGGCGCCTGTAAACATCAGCATTAGTCTTTATGTCTGGACTTTGACTAGAACATTCTAACACAATAGAAGATGAAGCTCCATCCAAGTATGGAGTCTTTGCTGCTCCTAACAGGTTTTCTTCCATAACTGTATTTGTCTTCATCCATCTTCCCATCAGCTCTGACCAACTTCTCGTTGTTCAAGAGCAAACGTCCCACCCCATGAAGCTGCCACGGCCATGTTTCACAGTGGAGATGGTCTGTTCGGGATGATTTGCTTCAGTCGTTTTTCAGCATTCAAGGTGCATTACATGCAAGCAACAAAGTTCAGTTTTTGTCTTGACAAAATAACTATTTTTGGCTGCAGGAAACTGCAAGCAGGATTACAAAAACAATGTTGTTCTTGCTTCTCTTCCATAACAGCCATATTTGTGCCGTGTTGTGTCTCCATTAGCTTCTTGTCTGATTCTCTGATCAATTTCTTTCTCAGCTTGTCGATTAAGGTGGACAGCCATGTCTGGGTAAATCTTCATTGGTTTTTCCATTTTCAGATGATGGATTAGCCAGAACTCTGATGTTCAAAGTTTGAGGCGATGTTACAAAATCTAACCTTGCCTTCAAACTCTCTAAAACTTTTTCTTTGAACTGTTTTCTATGTTCATTGTCCTTCTCTGAACAGCTGAGCTTATATTGTGCCTACATAGACTGTGTTTATCATTAGTAATTAGGCCACTTGCATTTAGTTTTTTTTTTTTTTTCCAACATCCACAACCTTATAAAGACATCCCTAAGAAAACTTGAAACTATTATTAGTTCTCAAAGGTCTTCAGCAAAGTATTAAACCATGAATGCATATACTTACTATCATCTTCAAATCACATTTTTTATGTTTGCAAATATCTCTGAAAGCATGTTTTCCTTTTGTCATCATAAACTAGACTGCAGCTGAAAACTATGAACTGATCTTAGATAAAGTAACATAACAGAATATGGGGAAAGTGAAGAATATGGTGCTGCTGTAAAAACAAAATGATTATTTAGCTCCAGCTACCTTTTGTAGATGGATTCGCTTAGAAACAAAATTGAGTACTGAGACACCCTGATGTGTTTTTTTTTTTTTTTAAGTATGAACGAGTTACCAATGAAGGCTTTATTGCTAGCATACCAAACTTTGATCAAGTCAATTAAACAGAAATTAGGGTAAACATGTCTACGATAAAACGGTTTTCAGTGGTGCCAGCTCAGATAATGATTTTCCCTTTTTACTGCCCTGTCCAATTTGTCAGTGTTTTTAAAAAAAACCTCAATTCAGTGTTGAATGATTCAGTTGGTTCTACTCTGAATAGCTGCTTCCCATAGTCCAAAAAATATAACTGTTAGGTTAATTGGGTACTTCAAGTTTCCATTCAGTATTAGTATGTGGATATACGTTTTTCTTTTGTTTTGTCCCTGTTCTGAGATGGACCTACGTAGTGGTCCATGGCGTACCTTGAGCTTAATGACTGCTGGAGATGGGAACCAGACCCTGCTGGAATAAGCAGGTTCAGAAAACAGATGGATTGTTGGGTTTTTCATTGCTAACAGAACTGAGCAGTGTTGCTGTCAACCAGGCTAACCTGCAAGCCACACTTCCTGTCTTATTTCAAAATACAAGTTTAAAACATAAATACAGAACCCAAAGCTTAAACCACATATCTACATAATAGTAAACACTTATTTTACCACATGGCATCGCATGTTTAACAGCTACTGTGTAGTACACTGAGTTTTAGAAATTATAAAATAGGAATTTTCTTTATTGTCCCCCATAGGGGAAATTCAGAATATCATGGGGTTTTAGTATTGAACTGCAAGATCTAGTTCTCCTCCTAACAGAATAGCTGTATCAATACAAGGAAGTCTTTTAAACAATTCATGAAGATGTTTACATCATACATGTCAATTCTGAATTTTAATCAAGAATTGTGTTTCCTTTGGTTATTTTTTCAGATTTGGAAAGAAGATGATAAAAACTGGGAAGGAATCGGCGCCATTCAGCGGCTAGACCTCTCAAAAAGTTGGTGGGTTTTACTGACATTCAATCACCGTCTCTCCATCTGGGACTCATAGTAACATCGCCTATTTGTTTTCAACGTACTTTGCTTTCTGTCCCGTTCACTTTTTCCGAAATTGTTCTTTCTGTGCGTCTTTGTAAATGTCCCAGTGGATAAAGGGAAGATTAGCGCCAGTTTGCCTTGATTACACTATTCTTGTTGGAGTTGAGGAGGGGGGGGGGCAGCCACTCAGTGATTTGAACACGTGCAGGGAACAAGTGATTGTGATCAATAAAAAGTAAGGGGGGTGGGTTGGAGAAAAATGAGCAAGTGCTGTAAGGGAATGAATTGCCAATTTCTGTTCTTGTCGAGTGTTTTTGGAAGGCAGCTCTTGAGAGAAAGCTGTTTCTGGTGAAGGACTCTGGCACCAGTGCGGGTGTGCGTGCATGTTAGAGGAAATGAGGGTTGCTCAGCAGTCAGTTGAGCATAATTGAAGCATCTGACAATTTTGCATCTATGTATTGTTGTAAACGTTGGACTAAGCTGAATGTTTTTTCTATAGCCATTGTTTCCACCAAAAAAGGGGAAAAAAAGTAATTGGATGTAAAGGTAACAAATGTTTTATGAACCCATTTTTTTTTTCTGAAATAAATCAGTTGATTCAACCTGATGAAGGGACTTAAATGAATGGCTTTGAAAAAGCTTTTATGAACTAAGAGACACACAGAGAAACATGCATGTAGTTTCTGAACCTGGTCATCAGGATGTTGATGCCAAGCAACAACCTGCTATATTCTCACTAATCCAGATATGTTTCCAATGAGATCATGTCTTTGTACTTTACTCATTATTGTTTTTACTTTCAATGTATTACTCAACCAGCTTTATAAACGTAGTCTGTCAGATTGGAGTTGGAGCTTATTTGAACTCTTGGAACAGATTCTTCATTGAATTTTGCAATTTCTAACATTTTTTCTCTCCTGGTTTTACAGTAAAGACCCAAATTATTGAAGCCCTATGCTAATAATGATTAAAATAATGTAAACCTAACAATGAAAATGTTAATGTGATGAGAACAAACCTAAAGTGGGGTGAGAAGGTAGAGACGTAGACTATGAACTGTCTACATACCAGCAGATGTGGTAGCTGGAGAATCGGATCAGGTCTGAGGACAAGGCCTTGAAGGAAACAGAACTGCCAATTATTTTATTTATTTATTTTTTTACCAAAGGCTCCATCCTTAAGAGTACAAAGACTTTCAGAAACTATTCCTACCAACTTTTACACATTTTTCCATATTCCTGATTTCCTGCCACAGACCAACACAACATAGTTCTTAATTGTTTAGTGGAAGAAAAAAAGGGTTAAATTCTTAAAAAAATAAAAAATTGAAAAGTATGTCATAATAGATGGAACAAGATTGTGCTCTGACATGCTGTTGGAAGTATCGTATTTAGGTCATTTTGACTCCATGACCTGCTGGATACGTTGTCTGGTGCATTGCGCAAGAAAATAAATTAATAAAGCTTGATCAAATGTGCATGTGCTGTCTGAGTTGACAACGATGAGCTGTGCTGTATAAAAGCTTGCTCACGACTCGGTAACCTTGGTTAATGTCTTTGTCAGCTAAGCTGCATGCAGCCAGGCTGCCGTCTTCAAATTCCTCTTTCTTTTTCCTTCCCCTTCTGTTATGTACTGAAAATCAACCAACACTGTAAATTTTATGTCACATCACTGAAGTTTCTGCCAAAACATGTGGTATTAATTTATATAGAACTCTTGCTCTTAAATTTGAAGGGAGTTGCAGCCAACTCCCTTCAAAGGTCAGTAAATAGAGTCCACCTGCATGTCATTTAGTATAAACTCGGCTAATCTGCAAAAGCCTCTGAGGTTTGTTAGAAAACATTAGTGAATATAGATGGATATTTACCATGCAGAGCACTTTCTGCAGTTCGATCTGTTGAAAATGTGCTTTATGAATACAGTTGACATTGACAGAAGATCCAGGAATACAGGAGTTGGAAAACAATATCTCAAGCTTCCACATCTCACTGAGATCTGTTTAATCCATCATCGAAAAGAGTTTGACACAACTACAAACCTGTCAAGACATTTCTGCCCAAACTGGCCAACTGAGGAAGTGGAAGAAACCAAAAGGTCCATGGTAACTCTGGAGGAGCTACAGTAATCCTCAGCTCGAAGAACCTGTCATACAACAGTTATTAGCCTTTCACTCCTCAGATTTAGGCTTTTTGGAAGCCATTGCTGAGGGAAAGCCAAACTTAAAAACTGCTGAAGACCTGAAGCAGAGGTTCACTTCCAGCAGAGTAATACACCTAAACATAAGGCCAGAGCTGCAATGGAATAGTTTAAAGTATATACATGTTGTGGAATGGTCTATTCAAAGTCAAGAACTAAGACCGGTTGAGAGTCTATCAATGGGAGTAGTTATTAGTTTGAAACTTGGGCCCTGTCCACACGGAGACTGTGCATCCGTGTGGATTTGACATGTTGGAAGACCAGAAACGGTTAAACGATCGCGAGCGTTTTCCAGAGAGGATGAATTTTAAAAAGTCATTTTCCAAAAATGATCTATGCAAAATCTCACTGCTGTTTAACACACAATGGGACACCATTTCAGTTGGTAGTTTTTAAAGTTTGTGGAAGCATACCCCAAAAGATGTGCAGCTGGAATAGCTGCAAAAAGCAGTTCCACAAAATTGCAAATAAGTGGGGCTAAGTAAAAATGCATACCACACTTTTGAGATTTTCATTTGTAAAGAAAGTGAACAGCATGAATCCCTTTTGTTCCACTTCAGTAGTGCATAATTGCTTGACTGATTAGGATCTCACCTGGGCTTTTTTTTTTTCTTTTTAATTCTAGATGAGTTTGTTAATCCAAGCTTTTAAAATGCTTAGAATAACAAGACCAGTGGAAGGAGAAAATGCTGCCCTACAAAGAAAGTACCTCTCTTTGAAAAAGGATTCTGTCTTGCCTCTAAGTCTAAAATATTTCAGTGACTATGGAACCAAGGAAAGAGGTCACATTTGCTCTGTTTTTTCCAACCATCAATGAAACATTCCTGTGTTCCAGGTGCAAGTCTGCCTGCAGAGGTAGATCTTCCCCTTCGCAAGCCACAAAATATCATTCGTCTTACAAAACCTTCTCAGTTGCTGGGCACTGACTAGCTCTGGGCTCATTCTGTTTGCATAAAACATCTACCTGTTCACTACAAACTGAATTTAATAGATTTATATTTTAATATTGACAGTTAAACGGATTTAAATCTTTGACTACACCGAAATGAGAAGTTTAGACTTAAAAATAAAACAATGCTAAGAGAATATTTAATCCATTTGCTCTTTCCTGGGGATCTTTAGTAAATTTGTATAAATACATTTCAGGTTAATAGCATATTAAAGCGTTTGTGTGCATCATAAGGAGTAATATGAAGCCTAACTGTAAAGTTCAGAAGAACTAAAGGAGTGGTAAGCAGAGGGATACAAACTCCTAAATGTGCTCCTAAAAGTGGTGAAATGTAAAAGCTACCTTTTTTTTTTAACTGTGCAACTTTCATGTTTGTTGCTGCTTCTTGACCAGGATTCTTTTGAAAAACAGGCTTTTAATCTCACTGGGTTTTTATTCTGGTAAAATAAAGGTGAAAATGAACCAACTTGGTCTTTCAAAATGTCAAGTCAAATGTTTTTTCTGATGAACCGTCTTGTTTTTTTCACAGGTATCTATTATTATTTTTATTTTTTTATATCAGCTTATCTGTCTGGTTTTAACAAATCTGGACTCCTGAGCACACCTGAATCTAAACGGCACCCGGTGTGCCTGCAACACAGCTGCTTAGAAAAAATACAGAAGTCCACCAGGAAAAGTCATTGATCACCATCTTCATCTTTCTCTTGTGTGCTGAAACTACTAAAGTCATCTTCCTCAGTGTTGCTGTTCTCTTCATCATCTAGCAGTTCAGCCGTTTGAAACCCGTTGGTAAAAACAATCAAATAGTAGCTGCATCACAGCATTCAAAAAGAGTAAAATGTAGAGGCTCCTAGTCCAGAAATTATGATCAACTATAGTAAAAACTCTCATAAAACCTTTTAAATTGTTGAAGAAAAATGAAAACTGGCATGTAGCAAATTCTAATGCAATTCCAATTAACAGAACCAAACATTGTGCTTAATTTCTAAACTGCTTGGGAGTTTCATCCTTAAACTTCTAACTCAAAGTCAGATGTGTGTGTGGCCTCTAAATTACTTTGGTTTGGTTCTGGCCTGCTCATTAAGCTTTTACCTCTCCGGCCTCTGGGACTCATGGCAACACCACGCCATACTAATTAGAGAACTGCAGAGCTAATAGTTGTTGTGGGATCTCAGCTTTATGTGTAAAATGGTAGCTCAGCATGTTGGAACTGATGGAATGTCTCTTTTTATTTAAGGTTTTTTTCACGCAGTATCATTCATGGGAGATGTTCTCCTGTTCTTTGTCCTTTGAAGAGGGAGAGATCTAATTTGATGTTGGACAGATCAAGATGCCACAATTCCTCTGCTTCATACGTTTCCTGCTAGAGTTCATTGCACACTGTGCTCTTTGGTTGTTTAGTTCTGTAACGCAGAAACGTACTCTAATTTCCCTCCAGCATTTTATTGGCAATCTAAATGAGGTACTGAAAGATCAGTGTGCAATCAGCATAATAATAGATGCATTTCATATTCATGGATTGTATAAAGAAAAGCTTAGCTGTGACCTGTGCACATGTGCATAGATGATGCGTTCACTCCCTTTAGCCACGCCGTCAGCTACCATCTTCCAACGTTTGGTGAAATATATACATTTGGTGAAGCGCCAACTTGGTCTCCATTTGCTGAAAAATAAGCTTTCATCCATCTGATGGCATTCAACTCATTTTATTGAATGTGATGCTTAAAGAAAATAAGCTAAAATGTTTTTTAATAAAGTCTGAATCTTAACCTTTCAGATGGATAGATGGATGTGCTACTGAACAGCTACAGTGCACTTTCTGCCTCAATCTCTGGGGATTCAGTCTCGGATGGAAAATGGTTCACTTCAGCCTGGAAAGCATGTTCTTCATGCTAATAATAGAGCATACACACATGCATACTGTGTCCTTCTGCTGTACAGAAAAGTAATGGGGGATTTCAGACCATGAATTGTTTGAATTCATTTAGATCTATTTTTGTGCCTGAAGCACAAGAATTTATTCTAAACCTGCCTAACCCTAATTTGTCTTGCATTGTTTTTCACTATTTGTCTGTTTTGCAGTTTTTCTGGTCAACATAAGTGATTTTTAAATCATTTTTCACTGATCAAGATAAGATGCACATAGTTATATTTCAGCATTTTCTAGCAGGATACCATCAAACCTCAAAGGCTGTTTTATAATGATACACTGTGGTAATGATCCATGCTTATGAGTTTGGTACAGTTTATAGTTAAATCTGGTGTTTTAGAGGGAAAAAAAAATGTAACTTCAGTTCCTGAGAAATGCAGTAAGTGACCGTTCTCTCTCCGTCAATCATACATCCCAGAAGATTTGCTCTCGACTCGCCTTTTAATTACAACAAGCGACAAAATGGAGGTGGAAGATGCTAAACAAATGCTACAAACAAGAGAAGCTACACTGCTTACGATCTAGAAATAATATGTTTGGTTTACTTCAGTTTCAGGCCAAAAATTAAAGTTAATTAGTTGGGTTGGATCAGGTTCAGACACTGTAACGCAGCTCTGCTGCCATTTCTAAGACGAGTGCTAATCTATGAAATATTGCCATCCTTTATTTTTATTTAATTGTATTTCATATTTATACATACTTTTAAAATGTACCCTTTGCAAGCCGTCTGTCCTCGGTGTTTTTATTTTTATACGCTCCACCATGATGCTCCGTCAGGATTCTGAATCCACTGATGATTTGTTCCAAGCGGGATAAGTCGCTGCTTTAAAGCTCTGCTGTACATCAGAGTAGGGTGTTGGCATGCAGAAAATGGAGGAACTCTGCAGCGCGGTGTTGATGCATTTGTTTCAGAGCATACAGGAGTAAATGCAGGAGCTGGGTGTGTTCAACTCGGCTTTAACATTTCACTGAATCCAAGTGATGTTCATGTTGAAGCTCACAGCACTGGAGCAAAAAGACTCCAGCCATATATTTGCTTTGAACTATTCTCCGTTTTTTTGTTTCTGTTGTTCCACATCCTTTGTCTCCTGTTGTCTACTATTCAATCTCCTGTTTCTCGGTGATTATCCTTGCGGTAATACTGTAATTATGGCCAATTTTGTTCATTGTGCTTGTTGTACTCCAGTTACTGCTGCAGATGATGGTAATACTGTGTAGCATCTGTCTCCTCCTTTCGAACATGCGGTATTCTGCGGTCCTCTCACAATAATCCCATTCATGAATCCGGTGTTTATGTCAGTGATATGGATGGAACTGCAGGAATCAGATGTTGTCTGACCTGATAGTTGAACATAAAACTGGAACAGGGCTGAGTCATTGTCACTTTTGGAGATAAATCATCCTTTTCTTTCTGTTTTTACACCATTATCACAATATCTCTTATCCCTGTACAGCATAGCTTAACTCTTATCATAGCCGCTCTTTCCTTAAATCTGTTATCTGGATGTAAAGAAACATTAATGCTAAAACTGAGTTCAGCACAAAGACACTGATGTGAAAAGACACATTTTCACTAAAGGCAGAGGATAATGGATCCTTTGTGCTGGAGAGGCTGGATGATACCTGAACATGAAGGAGGTGGGATGGTGGATCTCAGAAAAGAGAATAAAACAAAATGAAAACACTTCAACTAGATAAATGTACAGTGTTGCTTGAAAGTTTGTGAACCAGTTGATTAGTTTAGATTTTTCTTTATTTTTACCATGATTTTCTTATTTTCTCATTACCAGTTTTTGTATATGAAATGTCAGGTTTATGTTCATCAATTCCATTAATTTGTTTTGAGGAAAATGTGGGAGTTGAAAGCAAACTAAATGAAAAACGGAATCAGAGCATCTGCAAAAGTAAATGAACCACAGCTGCACTGGTAAAGACAATCAGGTAAAAGACTCGGGTGACGCACATGTGAGTGCTTGAGTAATCAATTAAGCAGACCAATCAAATGAGACGTCCCTGGGAAAAGTTTGGAGGTGTACTGGTTAAAAGGGAGACGAAACCAAACAAACCACTGTTGTGTCAAGGCATAAAGACCAGATCAACAATGCTGAGAGGAAGGGAGACATCTGAGGACGTCAGGAAGAAGGTGGTGACAGCCCATCAGACTGGGGAAAGCTATAAGACCATCTCCAAAAGATTCCAGTTTCATCCATCCACTGTAAGACAAATCATTTACAAATGGAGGGCACTAGGCATCACTACAACTCTGCCCAGATGTGGACAGCCGTCAAAACTTTCACAAAGAAGCACCAGAAAAATAATAATGCAGGTAAAGGCCAACCCACGCATCACCTCCAGAGAACTGCAGACCTCTCTGTCAGCGTCTGGGATAAATGTACAACGTCTACAATCAGGCGAAATATCAATAGACATGGCATTCATGGGAGAGTTGCTAGAAGGAAGCCTCTGCTCTCAAGAAAGAACAAAGCTGCACGTTTAAAGTTTGCCAGAGAGCACTTAGACAAACCAGAGGTTTTCTGGAAGTCCATTATCTGGATGGATGAGTCCAAAATTGAATTATTTGGCCTCAATCAAAAGTGCCATGTTTGGAGAAAGGTCAACACTGCATTTACAGAAAAGTACCTCCTCCCTACAGTGAAGCACGGTGGTGGAAATGTGAAAGTCTGGGCCTGCTGGACGACTCCATATAATACATGGAAGCATCAATTCCCAGGACTATCAACAAATTATTGACCAGAATCTTCTGCCATCAGAGTTGAAACCAGGACAGAAATGGATTATGCAACAAGACAATGACCCAAAGCATTCCAGCAAAAGTACCAAAAAATGGCTTAAGAGAAAGAAGATTCACACTCTGGATTGGCCCAGTCAAAGTC
>NW_015113936.1:166126-182575 GCF_001443285.1 Poecilia latipinna | reverse complement strand
GAAAGGCAAGGCGTGCAGCGAAAAGTGACATGAGATCATCCTGCAGCAGATTATCAGAGCTTTCTGCTCAGGCAGCCAGAGGATCGTTTACTGGGTTTGGGCTCAGATTCACACAGTCTTCTGCATCCACTGCAGATTAAAGAAAAAAAAAAATCAAGTTCACATGGCATTCATGTTCGAAAGTATTCATATATCCTGTACTTTTATAGATACTGACACATTATCGCCACAAGCGTAAGTGTATTCGATTAAGAATTTATCATAACAGACGAAAACGATGGACTACATTGACTGTGAAGCAGAAGAAAAAGATTATTTTTAATCATTTTTACAAATTAACTCTTAAAAGTAAAAACATTTGTTAGAGGCCATATTTCATCTGGACAGATGAGACCAAAACATGGTTTTGGCTGAAATATAGCACTTATTTTCACAACGCTGATGCCATCATTTTCACGTAGAGGTATGGTGGTGGCAGGATCATGATGTGGGAAAGTTTTGAAGATGGGTGGATACTTTATACAAGACAATCCTGGAGGAAAACTTGCTGGAAAACACTTAGTACCTGGGGGAGGATCATCTTCAAACTGGCAACCCAGTGGTTGAAGGATGAACTCCTACTGCCCCCAAAATACTCTGAAGTTTGTTTTATGCTCAGAATGTGAAAATGTCCAGTGGACATGGGTACATCTGCCATAACCAGAGAAACTTTCTTCACAAATGTTCCTTCTTTTTTTTTTTTTTTTCCATTTATTGCTTCTCGTTTCTTGAAAAACTTCTCAGATCTGCATGAACTGTTGATTACATCTTTATTCCAAACTAATCGGGTTAAGTTGGATTTTTTTTATTTTTTTTATGCGAGTTTCTGTTTTGGTTCAGTTCTGTTCTGACAGAGAGAGAACTTATTCTGTTACTACAATAAAAAATGAAGCAAAAATAATTCTAAGGACCTAGAGATTTTCAATGTTTTCAATTGTATCGATGTTTGTGCATACAATAACCAGTCACACTCACATGTTTGCAGCTTTATGTTTAATTTGACCCGTTTACAGATTGCAGGTATAATTTCTTTCCCCCTCCCCCATATTTTCTGTAATAAGCGCTTGATTCACATTCAGTAACGCTGGTTATAGAGCTGAAACGATTAAATGAATTAATTGTGATGAACCAATTATTGAAATCAACTAACTCAAAACAAAAAACCAAAACACAATTTTCTGAAAGAACACCTTATTCAAAGCAGTGCTGTGGTGCCAAAGCTGTACAGAAAAATGTGTACATTTTGCATGGAAACCTCAGCTGCAGATTCATAATGTTCACTAAAGGAATGTTATGTTTTTGCATTTTAGGCAATAAAATGTTTGTTTCCTTTTTTTAAAAAATGAATTGAATATGTTTATTTGCATTATTTAAAGAATTTGTAATATTGCTTAAAAAAGGCTTAAGTGGATAAAATGAAAAATTTGCAGAATGTGCCAATTTTTTTTGTATCCGATTAACTGATTAATCATCAGAAAAATCAACAGAATAATCGATCACAACAATGATTGTTAGTTGCAGCATTAGTTCAGTGTGTCAGTTTGTTTGACCAGTGAGACTCAATCTGACTCAACCTGGGTTTTCAGAAAAGGAAAAAAAAAGTAGAGCAGGGCTGCATTACCACCAATCACACACCAGAGGGCAGTGTTCTCCTCAGGATGAGCTGGGACTTGCTGCACCGACTGCTGCAATGTTTACTGAACAATCCTGGGAAAAACAACAAAAGAAACACAAAGCAATTCCAAACTATAGCAAAGAAAATATGGCTCAACTTTACATGATTGAAGGGAACATTTGTAATGCATCATTAAAACGATGAATAGAAAACGCATTAGTCACTCTGAGATATTTTCAATGAAGGAAGACATGGAAAAAAAGGGAAAATGATGTATTGCTATGAAAAAAAAAATCAGTGTCAGTAATGACACCAAAGTACTTTAGGGTATTCAGCGCTAATTTGCAGCGTTGAAATAAAAACTATCTGCGTAATAGGGCATTAAACGTGACTTAAAGCGGGGCAGGATTCCCCGACTCGACTCCTTACGGGAATCTGCAGCTCCCTCGCAACGTTCGTCAGTCACATTGTGGAGGCGACGGCGTCACAAGGCGGCTGCTGAGCAGACTCTGTTTAAAAAAAAAAATAAAAATGTTAAGCTTCCAACAATAGGAGGCAGAAAATGTGAAGGGAAACAATTAAATTACGCCTTGCATGAAGTTTGCTTTTCATTTTGTGAGGCAAATTTAGTGCCACGGTTAATCATTATGCTGTTGAACATGATTTGCAAAAAATATTCAAGAGCTTTATGTGCCTCAGTGCCCCTTCTGTATTGAAAAATAATGGGCCTCTATCCAATTAAAAACTGCATTAAATCTCTAAAGTATTACATGCACTTTACTGGTATCTCTTTGATGAGGCTTTTCTGCATGTGCAGATACAGACAGCACACTGAGAAAAAGGGGGCTTTGACTAACCCGCTCCCTCTTAAATTTGGCACAGGGGTCCTGGATTTTATTTATTTTTTTTATATATAATTTTTTTTTCATGGGTATTGTAGGTGCAGGCGTGCGTTTGAGCTGAAAATGAAGCCGAATTCATCCATCTGGAAGAACTTTCTGATTGACATCCAAAAAAAATTCACGCTAAAAAATCCATCATTTAAGCAGCATTAGAAATTTCATAACGGCGATCATATGTGGTTGGATAAAATAACGCAAGATTTATGTTTTCCTTCCTCCTTTGATGGGCGGTGAGTCATTGTTCTGCTACGCAGACATGCGAATGGATGATTTATGTTGCCATCTGTTTGCTTTTGATCATAATTTCATCAACTTTATTTTCTTGCAGAATGACATTGCATGACAGGATTTTTTTTTCCCGACATATACACACACTTCCACAAGGACAAGCTACACACCCCCAAAAAACTTGACAATAATTAAGCTCCCTTTCCATCACCGTCTCAAAACCAACAACCCTTAAAAAACAAAAAAGAAAAAAAAAATTGACTAAAAATATGATTACGAGCCACAGACGAGGACAGACTCGCGACCGACTTGCACTCCCTCTGTCTATTCGTGTTAATTAAAAAAGATTTGCAACTACATGTGTCTGCAGATAATCAAAATGTCTTCTGCAGCGGCTCTCCCAGATGCATCGGCACTCCACAAGCTCATTTGCTTGCTTGCGATCTCATGTTTGTTTCGAATTAATCAATCTAACCACAATTGAGTTAATTAATTAGTGTTTTAATGCTACTCTTTATAATTGCAGTCAGATGAGTCTGCAGACAAAGCAATCACATTAATGCAAATACAACTGATAATTGTTATCCAAACTCTCTCCCCTCTTCTCCACCCCTCCATGCAGAAGCTTTGGGGACGAGCTCTTGTTGTGTGAAGTCCTGGGGTTTCCTGCAGTGGCCACTAGATGGCACCATTGAGCAAAGTTTCAGTGTCTTCTTGCGGCTTCCTTGGGTGTTGTTGAATTAGCTGTTCTATATTATCATTACTGTAGTAGAGAGTGTGTCCACATATGCATTGAGGAATAAATGATGATACCCTCATTCATACATGGACGTCTACAGTCATAAAGCGACCTGATGGTTTAAGCAATAAAAGTGGTGTAGCAGTTTGCAGGCATTTTTTCGGGGCATGGGGGTAGATTTTAAACAATTTTCCTGAGTTAAAATTCTGTAACTGTTACAGCTGAGAGGGTTAAATGAATGATAATTCAATTTAATACTTTATTTAATTTATTAGTTCACCAAATTCGGTTTTAAACACTTTCAAAGATAATTTCACACTTAGGGAGGGCATTTATCGTATCGCTCATCATTTATCATGATGCATTTCTTACAAGAATCTCGATTTATGACTGTCACAATAAATTCCAATTAATTGTGTTTAAGACGCCTCAAAACCATCTGTGTTGTCGGGATTGTTAATTTTCTCCACTGTTAAGTGAGAGTATCAATAAATTTGAAAATATGCTTAAAAATAGTTACTGTGAGCAGTTTAGTGATATAAAATACTCTATGTGGCTGGTAAAGCATGATGCAAACATTTTTCAAGAGCACTATTTGTGTTTGTGGGGCTATAAATACTGTGGCAATCAGTCACAGTCACACAGATGCCTATAAAAGTAGTAATAAATATTTATCGTCACTTTTATTGTTATCGCAACAATACCACAAATTATCGTGATAAAACTTTAAGTCCATATCGTTCACCCTTATTTCGCACAAATTTATTTATCAGTTTGTTTTTTTCTGTGCCATTTAACATGAAGTTAAACTTTAGAGTCAATGGGATATTATTAGTATATATAATTTAACATATTTCACCACAACTGTGGAATAAACTTCCAGAAAACTGCAAAACAGCAGAAACACAGAGTTTATTTAAAGACATGAAGCCCACCTGTTTAGAGTTTCATTTGGTTAGTAGTAACTAGAAAACTGATCAACATATTTGATGTGTATTTGCTTGATATTTGACAAAATGTGATGTTTATGGCTTGTTTCACAATTAATAACTATATTAAGATGTTTATGATGTTTTTATGACATAAAGCTCTTTGAATTGCCTTATTGTTGAAATGTCCTACATAAATAAGCTAAACTTGACTTAACTATATTGTAATAATCTGAAAACACATACAGTTCACATGCACTACATAGTTTCTAAACAATGTGTTTCATATTGCTCAGTGCAGATTCATCATCCTTCAAACATGTTTAAAAGCTCAGATTACTCAGTGGCAGACACACTTAATTAATAAGGTTTCACAGTGTTTCATTGTGCTAGCTAAAGCTAGCGTTAATGGCTGTCACAACAGCTGCATCCTCCTTAGTAACACAACTATCAGCTCCTTCACTGCTTTTTTTCCAAGAAGTCATCTGCTGTTAAAAAAGAGCTGCAGAAATAGAAGATGGTTTGTGTTTTAGACATGCACTTCACCAAAATATGAGTAAAGAATAAAAAATAAAATCATTCTGACTTGACATCCACAGCTAACGTTGCCTCAGAGTGCTTCATTAGCATCACCGCTGTCATTTAAAAAGAAACAAGCTTAGATTCTGCTTCAACACAGAAACTGACTATTAAATATTTCATGACAATACCCAGCTTTTCCTAAATTCTGACAATAACTCAATGCAACACATCTAAAACAATCAACCTCTGTTGAAGCATCATCTTTAGATGAACTCTGATGAAAATCTCTAGATAAGATTCATTATGGAAGTAAAGCAACACGTGTTTTGAACTGAACCATTGATAATTACAGATATGCTCAAGTGAGAGCATATCACTCTCACTTGATAGTGATATCACTTGATATTTTCTAAGAGTAATATTTACTATACGCCAGATTCCATTTTACAGTGCAAGTGAGTCTGACTTCCTCATTACAGTCGACCCTTTCTCAGTTACAAAGTTTTATGACAGTTTTTAGCTTCTACTAGGTTGATGTATTCAATCATAACACCTCATATATAGATCAGCCTCTCTGTTGTAGTATCCTGAAGCATACAGTTGATTTTAAATGCTAATTGCTTGAATATTTATAGCGATGTGCCTGGAACTCCTTTTAGGCGTATCGGTATAAAAGAGTGAGGTGAAAGGTCAAACAACTCACAAGTTCATCAATCCTACAGAGAGTTGCAAAAAAATTCTCCATTTGAAATCAATAAATATGATTCAAAATTTATTGAGCACATTTGTGTATATTTTTTTGTTTTTTTAAGTGACTAGAAGCTTATAAAAATTTTTTAGAATTTGAGGTGTTTTTTTTTAGGGGCAATTCCACCAAAGTTGCTCAGTTTGTGTCTGGCAGGTTGTTATTGAGCATAAGTTCATAAAATAAGAGGTAATAACAGTAATAACAGTAGTGATAATAATGTGACACTCTTGGTTTTCTGTTTTAAAGCTTAAACATGGATCTCCCTCTAAATGTCATTTCCTCCTCGGCGCGAAAGCAGCAAACTTTTTCTCAGTTGCTCTTTTCGCTCTCTAAAAACGTACACCTGTGTGACATTAAAATTTTAAATTTTTCTTTCACCATCTTCATCATAACCATCAGCGCCATCAGTAACTGTGGCTCATTTGAAAAACTCCTGGCTTTGCATATGGGGGGGTGATGGAGGAACGTTTTGTTTACCCAGTTCCTGGTGTTTTTCAGGAATACACTCCCATCATCCAGAGAGAGAGAGAGGGAGGGAGAAAGAGGGAGCCATTATTCCCTCATCTCTTTAGTTTATCTCCTCTGATGATCTGCTCAGATAGATATGACAGCTGAATAAATATGCAAACGCAGAGCCGTGGCTTCCACACACTCCAGCTCCGAATTTCCATTCTGCTCTCCGATTTAAGGAGGAACAGTGCATCGCGATAACAATGGGACTCCTCGGGGGAGTCGGATGAATGATTCCTTTTCTTCTTTACCATCTCACTGATAAAACACAGATATCAGCCGAAGAAGAAGAAAAACTCAACACACTCCTCACTCATTCGCTAATTAAAAATCTCTTTTCACTAAATCTGCCATTGATACTTTCTGAGGAGATCTTTGAATATCAGAGAATAAAAAATGGGATTCATGAAATCGTCTTTAATTAACTTCAGTCGGTGGTGTCACATTTTTTTTTTTTTTAAACTCTTTCTACCAGCTCTGCTGTGTCCTTCAGAATCTCCTCCGTTTGAAGTCTGGATGAAGCGATCGCATCACAAATGTTTTCACTTAATTACCTGAGAGCTTTTACAGGATGGATGTGAAATGACAGACGCCATAAAATCAGATTTAGAGTGTAAAACTCTCATTCAGAGGAGAATATTCAGGTTTTTTTTCAATGTCTTTTCTTTCAGTATCAACATTTTATAACCTTTTTTTTCCCCACTATGTTGCAAAAACACTTTTTAAGCTCTCAATATCAACATTTTCTTTTCTTTTTTTCATTATATTGCAAATGTAAGCTCTCAATGTCCACATCTTAAACTATAAATGAAATAATTTGTGACTTTAAAGAAACAAAATATGATTTAAAAAATATCATTTTAAATGTTAATAGAAAAACAAATTTTTTATTAAGAATTTGGATCATTTCTGCACTGCTGGACTTGAGCAACATATGCTGCCTTTTTATAGCATACTGGTGACTATCTCAGCTTTAATACTTTGGGCTTCCGCCTGGCCCCCAGTTCCCAGCATGCTTTGAAAACATGTAAGTCTCTTTTCAATCAGTTTTTTTTTTTTTTTTTTTTTTTTTGCATGGCATCGATACTGGCTACATCTGTGGCTCTCTTTGGCAGAAGGATCGCCTTGGGAGGGGGGTCAGATTGACCCAGCTTTAACGCAAAACTGGGGGAAGAAAAAAACAAAAAAAAAAATGAGGGAGATGGCAACAAAAAATGGAAAAAAAAAAAACACGGCTTCTCTATATTTAACCAAATCTGCAGCTTACTCGGGGAAAACACATGATAATGATATCCTCTTAACAGTCCTTGCTAGCAGAATTACAGCAGCAAAGCGGGGCGGGGGGGTAAAACGTGGGACTAGAGAGGAGGCGCGGTTATTACAGCGCCGTCATTATGTTGTGACTGTGTTTCTGGCCTCTTTCACCTTTTGCGGTCAAAAGATCAGCGCTACAAAATTAGCAATTAACGCAGCAACACTGACTCTTTCAGGAAAAAAGAAAAAAAAAAAGAAGCCCAGCATTACCATAACATCCCTAAATAAGCAGTCGCTATGTGATTATTTTCCTGTTGGGTTGCTGCTTTTTTGGGGGGAAAGCGGATTTTTTATTTTTTTATTTTTTTGCCTCCACACACTCGAAGAAGAAACGTGTCAGTTCTTCTACGTCCAGCTGCTCTAACGTGAATCTAAAATTAGATCCATCGTCACTGGCAGGTTTCTTGTTGTATTTTTTTTTTTTTTTTTTTTGAATCTTAATTAACTATTAGTTTAAATAATTCTCTAACTGCTTCTTTTTTTTGTCCTCGGTGGAGGATGGTCTGTTATTTTAATTAAGCAGAGGTCAGATTTATTAACTCAGCAGGAGAGTGTGTGGAGTGAAACTGTGAAAATCAGCAACAATGTTACGCTCTCTGCCACTCAACGTTTTTCTTTTTTTTTATCTCTCCTCCTTCGACAAAACTGTGAAACGAGGAGGGAGGAGAGGCATTCTGGGGAGGGAGACGATGTTTTTTATGCTTTTGTTGTTTATGGATTTATTAGAGTTTCTGCTTTCCCATGTGACCCTGGTATTTGGGGGGGGGGAAGCTGAAGAGGATGTTTCTATGTTTTTTTGTTTTTTTTTCAGTGATTTTTGCATAAAATCAATGCAAAAAAAAAAAAAAAAAGAAAAAAATACTAACATTTTCTGCATTTTACATTTATAACACCCAACAATAAATTTTCTCGCCAACATACGGACATTAAAACGTTTTTTTTTTTTTTCTTCTTCTTCTACATTGAATCCATTAAACCCAAAATAGAAGCGGCTCCAAAAGCCCCACAATATGCGGTTCATGTTTTCTGCATTCGTTTGTTAGAAATCTCTGCAGGGAAAAGATTGCAAAGTGCGCTACACGTCTGTCTGCGGCCATGCAGCAATTACTGCCAGAAAGCTTTTGACTCCTCGTGATAATGCGATGCCTTTCAGAAAATTACACAGATTTCACATCAAACGCTGAGCATACCTCGGCGGCAGTTGGGAGCCTGGAAGAAAAAAGGGGGAAAAAAATCCTGACATTCATTCGCCCAATCCTGTAAACCCCCCTGCACTCCTACACGCCTCATCCTCCCTGAATCTACAGTAGGCTTTATTTGTCTGAGGGGGTGAAAGACAAATAGAAGGGAAGCTGTTTGCTCTCCCTGGTCAAAACTGTAAAAATTTTCTTAATGAGTTATTTAGCGTCTTGATTTCGGAAAAAGCATTCCTAGAAGCATAAAGTCACAGGCTGGAAGACGAGCTCTCCACTCTGAGATTATGTATATTAATAGATAAGATGTGACGAGGTCCTACAAATTATATTTGTAAATGTGTACACTGTGAAATACTTAAAGGTTTAGCTTAAAAATGAAGGTTCAGCTAGAAATTATTTTTGGTTTTCACTTGGAATTTGAATGTCAAGTTGATTTTAACAAGAGACACGTTGTCCAAACCTTGATTTTTAAGATCTGATAGCTCATTAATCTTTAACTTAATAGTTTTCACTTAATACTGTAAACCAAGTAAATATTTCACAATATACAAGAAAACTGCCCTCACCTCGTTGAACAAGAACACATTTCTGTATTATTTCACTCATTTGATCAAGTTAAAATACCCACTTGTTTTAAGTTAGTTTTAAATTCTTCAGTTGCAGCCAACAATGACTCGGGCAGTTCATTTCTCTGCCATTAACACATTTAGCAGCAAGTACATGAAGTTGATTGACAGCATTAAGACCTTCCTCCTGGCTCTGATTGGCTGTTTTTGGTGCATTTCTTCAGACGCTGATAGTAGCTCAGGAAAGAGGAAATGGATCAATCCATTCACAGATTATCTCTCAGTGCAAATTGTAATGACATGAGTTTTAATAAATATACAAGACATATTTTTGTCACAATTACATAGTGCAGCTTTAATAAAACATCTTTGATTTAGGTCTGTAAACGAAGGAAACCTCTAAAATATGCAGGAAACCGGCCCTTCAGGACCGACTCTGGACACCAGATTTAGTGACAATACCCAACTTTGGACAGGATTCCCAGTCCGTGTGCTTTTATCTCGATGATGCTCACTGTGGGTACATTTGAATTTTGTTCCTCACTTTTCACTCCAAACATTCGAGCGACCTTCTCACCACAATCTGGTACTATTTATATATGGTACATTCAGTGATCTGAAAAGTATTGCATTTTTGAATTTCTAACTTGAATTTGAATTTCTAACAGTGAGGGCTGACTGAGCTCCTGTCGAGTCCCAAAGACTCACTGGGCGAACAAAAACGTCAAGAAACGAAGAAAAGCCTCAAGACTTTTGCACTGCACTCAGAAACCCCTTCGGTTCCCAGACCCGTATCAGTTCGCAGTGGGGCGAGATCACGTGAAAACCCCCCCGGTAATTTCTGAAACGGCTTAACTTGTTTTAATTGCGCTCGTTACTTTTCCTTCTAGAGGTTTATTACTATCAGATGATCTGCCAGCCTCCGTGTCGATCTGAGCTACATATTTTCCTTTTCAGAGGGCCGGGCTGGACGGGCTCGGCGCTGACTGACGCTCTGTGAACGATAGTCGAATCTAGCAGGTGCATTTGGTTCGCATGCTTCTGATCAGCACACCGCTGAGCTTGTCTTCTTGTAATAAGCTCCTTCAGAGATCAGTATGTGCCCCCCCCCACCCCACCCCACACACACACACACACACACACCTCCAACCCCTTCTCTTTTCTGATACGATCTGGAGTATGTAGTTCTCTCTTTCCCTTTTATTCCCAACTCTTTTGGTTTTTCTTAAGAAAATGTCAGTTTAATCATATCTTAATGCTTTGATAATGGGTTCTTTTACATGGGCAAAGAACAGTCACTTCAGTGTCTTACAAGCCCAGGATGTGGAGGGAAGAAGAGAATGTCTCTAAATTAAATTTACCCCGTCCCTGCCTCTTGCACCGCGCACGTGTGTTTGTGTGAGTGTGTAACAGTCGGAATCGAGGCTCTTTTTCACCCTCTTGACAATCACACAAAACATGTAATTGTTTCCCGTGTGTAAGTGAGGACTATTAATATTTAAATGTCAGCTTGCCTGATTTAAATAATTGTGAGCGTTTAAGTGGAGACTAAGAAGAAGTGTCATAGCGGGTCAAAAACCTGCCTTTTACCTAATCGTCTTGTGTGCTTTGTCTTTACCGATCTTTTTTTATTTTATTTTTGTTTTACTTTGACTCGTCGAGCCACTGGTCACATGAGACTTTGTTAGTTTTCTCCTCGGTAGATTTCTATCCGGCACACGGAGAAAAGAGTAGTATGTCAACAACAAACCGCCAGAAGGAAACCGCGAGAAGACACGAACGCGCAAATAAATTATTTGTAAAGTGTCACCGCTTGCTAACAAAAAGGAGGAAACGGTCCCCCGATGGAAGTGAATGTGCGACTGTGCAGGTGTGACGCCAGCTGCTGGGTCCCTGAACACACACACACACACACGCACACACACACACACGCGCGCACATACACACAAAAGTTCCCTGTCATTCACAATGACAGGCAGGTGAGGCGGCGAGCGCACACTCACACATTCCCTTACATCAACTACAAGAGCACGGTTGTTAAGGTGTGTGTAGCTCCAACTCCAAAAAACGAGAACTGCACTGAACTCGTACCGAGAGACGTGCGAAGGGAGAAAAAGTGGGGGAAAAAGTTCTTCACGCTGTGGGGAGGAAAAAAAAAAAAAAAAACTAAAAATATAAACCGGATTGATTGGATGAGGGGAAAAACCAGTGGTGGATCTGTAGTGCCACCCACTTTCAGCCATTTAGACGGAGCGAGAGGGAACGACCGCGGGGCATATTTAAACAGCCCTGTGGCTTTTCCATGTTGCTGTCAGTCTCTGAGACAGAGGCGCTGCTGGCTGCAGGCTGGTGCTGACCTACTTGTGACTCGTTATTGCACTAAATTAGAGGGGTGGCTGACAAAAAAAACAGTTTCACAAAGGAAGTGGCAGCGGGGCAGAGGGGGAAGAAAAAGAACCGCAGCAATAAGAACAAATGGCCATTTCTGCTGGAGTTCTAATCAGTACAGCAGAAGCAACCGCAAAGCACAGGAGAGGTCGGGGTTTTGGGGGGTGGGGGGGGATCCTGCGTGCGTAAACATTATCTGCGTCTCAAGATGGATCCTTGACTAATCCTGCTGTCTGAGCTCGGCGTTCCCAAGATGCTCCAAGAGGAAAGAAGGAACTCTGGTGGAAAAGGGTGGAGGAGAGAAGGCCGCAGATTTAACGGGAACCAGCCAGTTCGGTTTTCCCATGTCGGTTCAGGGGTCAACGCCAAGGCTTTATTTAAACGTTATGCTACGATACCACAGACCTCACTGTGTTTCACTCGTTGCGTTTCCATTACAAACGGGCGCAAATCTTTGTCGATATTCTGCTAATGTCAAAAATAAAACACAATTTCACAATTCCAGTGTTTTTCCAATAAATAATAAATTAAAATAATGCGTGAATATGTTTGTTCAAGTGAGAAGCCTTTAAAAATCCTGACGGCAACCAGTGTAAACGGATTAAATATGTTCATAATTCGGGCGTTGGCTCCTTATTTGTATGCGGCTTTTTGGGAAAATTTGAAGTTGCCAGTTTTACAGAAGAGCTACGGATTCAACACACTGGAATGACACACAGTGAGCTCTGGAGGGGGAAAAGCAAACCATCATTGTCCTACTATTTTCTGCTGTCTTCATTGCTGTTTTTGGCAGTAGTAACATCCGGCTGTTGATCATGCGACTTGTATGCTGTGAAAAAAGTTACTGTTGCTGTTCTATGAAATACATCTGTTTGGACAGAGCTGAAAAAGCACCTCATCCTGGGGCAAAAATACTTTACTGAAAAGTGAGTTTTCGAAATCGCTGTGTTTTTGTTGAGCAAATTTATTTTTGTCCTTTCGATTGTCACAATTTAATGGTTAATGGAAACACAGCGACTGTGTTTTATATGATACAAGGAACGGAAAAAACACTTCCCAATGTATTTGTTATATAAATCTAAACCTAAAAAGTGGGGTGTGAATTTGAGTTGAGCCCTTTTGAGTCGATATTTTGTAGTTCCAGCTTTTGCTGCAGATACAGTTCTAAACATTTTGAGATATTAGACATCAGTAAGTCCTGTCTCATATTAAAATTTAGACCTGAACTTTAACTGGGTCATATAAAATATGAATAGTCAGTTTAGTTCTATCTCCATGTTCAGGGTCACTGAGAAACAATTGTTTGCTGAAGGCATGGACTAACTTTTAAAGGGCATAAGATGCAAGCTTCTAAAAACAGTCCAAGCATTAGAAAAACTACTTTTTGGTAAGTTGATCTCTTTTGGTGCCTGGAAATGATGCGTTTCCAAAACCTACAGATTTTTACCTAGCAACCTCACCTGAGATCCAAAGTATTTGTTCAGCAGGTTTCACGGCTGCATGCGCTGTACAATGGCTGCTGGAAAAGACAAGTGTTTTGTTGTTGACGTCTCATGCAAAACCCACTTGCTGCATTCTTGTTGGCTGTACAGGAGGCTCCACATCTGCTTTTCATAAATGTTCAGTTGTATAATTGCGCATTTCTTTGCAGCCATTTTTACTTGCTTGTATAAACTTTGAGTTGGGGGGCTGGAGGGTAAGGAGCAGCTTATCTGGATTTAAAGTGACAAGAGGCCCCTCAAACAACTCATTTCGAAAGGAACTAAAATTAAACAGATATGAGCAGAATCAAATCTCATTATCTAAAAATAATGTGCAAAATAATTTTTCCTCCCTCGCCTTCTCATTTGTCCAGAGTATCTTCTGTGTGGCTTCTGGTAAACAGCAGACTGAATTCCTTATGACATTCATCTTGCCACTATTCTACAAAGGCCAAAATGCAAAAAACAAAACAAAAAAACCTTCAAATGCACACTTTTACAAGGCACTGTCCTTATTAGAATCACAGTGACTTTTCCAACAGTACAGCATTACCATTATGCAAAAACGCATCCAACTACAAGGAAGAAATTCCCCTTTTACCTTTTAATTAGTCTGTTTGCATTGTCCGCTACTGTAAGCAGCAATTTTGGTATTTATTTTCTGAAACGCAGGCTGCCACGTTGCCGTGCAGCTCGGCACGCGGGCCGCCGTCCTCTTTGATTCGGGCTAATGGAGTCCCGCCGAGCCGCACAATACGTATGAAAAGCTTCTAATTCCGAATCGTCTTAAAGGAGCGCGGCAAAACGAGGATGCCTTTCACAACGACACGTGTGCAAAACACAAGAAAAGGAGTGAAAAGACAAGAGGAAAAACTCAATGTAATTTTTTTCTTTTTTTTTGTTCACATGATCATTTTGCTGCCATTCACGTGGAATGATTAAAGGGACTCTACTTCTTATTGATCCCTGAACAAGCAACTGTAGCAAATCAAAAGAGAATAAGAGATTCACACACATTGGCGTCAGCCAAGTCATGATCGTGGATGCGTAGTTTTGTGGTTGTATGACAGCAATAGAGTCACTAGAAGCACCATGAGTCATCATTATGAAATACCATTTTGCAGGACAAGCTTTGGACAGACCGCCAAAATATTTGAAAGTCATCACCGTCTGATTTTAAGACCGTAACTGACATTAAAATATTAATTTCAAGGCTTAAAATGAACCAGAATTGTTTTTGTTTTAAAATATTGTAATTGTTTTGATTCAGTTTGAAGTACATTGTTTTATCTCTCTCTTTTTTTTTTATCAATTACAGAACTACGGCTATAGACACATTGCAGCTTGATGTCACGCTCATAAGATCCTGCTCTCCGTCTCCCTCCTGCAGGGCAAAAGAACTGTTAGCTGATGATGATACCATTGGCTTTTTAGCTGTCAAGTTGTCAATATAATTTGCTAAATCTTAAATATATATATGATATATAAAAAGAAATTAAATGAAGTACTTTGCTACAAGTGGATAACAAGGTCAAGAAAAAGTAAAAAAAAAAAAATAGGGAGGAAAAGGGAAGTAGGTCAGTTATGCTAGCTTGACTTTGACAACCTTAATACCTAGATGTGCTGCAGAATTCGGTGTGTTTCAGTTTGGTAACAAAAGAAAAAAAAAAAGGCAACCCACACAGCAACTCTGACGGATCGTCTTGAGAGCAGGTGTTTAACTGAGCTGATCTTCTACCTCTGTGTTCAGACGATCACTTATAAACGTGATACTGTAACGGAATGAATGTTCAGTTCTTTGTGTGGGAGGTGTCTGCATGCTTTTTGATGTTAAATCTTAGTACATTAGTGTTACTGTTGTCATCATTTAGTTGCCATGGCAACGAGTCAGTGTAGCTTAGTCAACTCGGAAAGCGAGAAAAAAAAGAATACGAGTGGTTTTGAGTTGTTGAACGGTTTTTCTGCGTTATTTTACCCATCGCTGTGGCACGCTGCACTAATTAATCACAGCTACAGGTTTCGTTTTCTTATCGGACTTGTTCTACTGCTGGATGGCAAGTTAAATATTAATCTTTTTGCCCTCCAGTGTTGTGTGCATGCCCGAAATTTCCGGATGTGAACGGTTACATGCAGCATGTCGATATACAGTGTGATACTGGCATTGGATTTTCTTTTCTGTCCCTATGGAATAAGCAATAAAAGAAAGAAAAAAATTACGTTCATTAATGTGCCCATGTTGACTGAATGTTCAGTATAAAATAAAGTGATGCCCTTTTAATTGTGCTTTATTTTTCAACTAGGAAGCAGATTTGTTGACCACTGATGTGATGAGCGTCTAAGCCGTATCCTGCTGCTGCTGCTAACGCCGCTTAGCAGGACTCTGTCACTGGCACTCTGCTGAACTGTCAGAGTTACCATTGAGATGAATCTAAAACTGGCCACGGGGTTATTTTTAGACTTGGCTGCAGGATAAAAAGTTTTCTGAGCCTCACAAGTAGGTCAGCTCAAGTGGTGTTCACATCGGGGTTATGTACAATTACTGAAAAGTAGCATCTCTGGTCCGGGGCAACTTTTTTAATCTACTCCCCAGTGAATCAGCAAGTCAGCTTCTTTCCTTACTGACTTTTTCTTCTTCATTTTTTTTTTTTTTAATCTTCTCTAATCCACAAACAGTTTGTTCTACGAGCCGGTTCTGTTGACGTACCTGATTTGAACGTTGTCAGAAAACAGCTGTTGGAAATTTGTACAGTTGCCGCAGCTTTTCCCACCCGATGGAGGCGGCTTTTTAGTCTCTGATCCAATAGTTTTTCTTTAAACCTCTTAGGCTGAACATGCATTACAGCAATGTGTCACAGCTTCCCAACATTCAACCTTCTGCTTCCTTCCTGCTTTCGATGTTTCATTATGCTCAAAGTATAGCCATACGCAACCGTGCTGAATTCATTTTCAGCTACGTTATACTTTTGCATTTGTTTTTGGTTTCCCACCGGTGGACCTGGGTCCTGAAAGATTTTTATTTTATTTTATTTTATTTTATTATTTTGCCAGTTTCTTTGAGGTTCAGAGTGAATACATGAATACCAAGAGCTAATACGGTCAGTGGAAAAAAAAAAAAAAACCTGTGCGGTATCCCACCGGCGTGTTCAGCTGCTTTAATTGAATAACAGTAGGAGAGCAGGTGACAGTGTTGGAGTAAAAATGATGAGTGGCATGTCCTGCATTCCAACTTTGACAGGTAAACAATCTAATTGATTTTTTTTTTTTTTCCGCGG
>NW_015113936.1:146485-162909 GCF_001443285.1 Poecilia latipinna | reverse complement strand
TGGCTTTTCCTGCTTCCCAATTTTAAAGGGTAAAAAATTAATTTTTTTTTTTTTTTTTTTTTTTTTTTCCGCGGGCCGTCTCGCCGGACCGTTCGGCGCCGCGTCTCCAGTGGAAGCGGTGACCATCCTCGGCGTTTGCGGAACAGACAAGCCCGTCATCTGTGGCGCTGAAAACATGTCAAGTTAGGACGAGTAATTTGCGGTGATGAATGACAAGTGCGGGCTCCTGTTCAGTAGACTGAGCGCTCATTAGAAAACACATTTTCAGATGTCGCCGGGCTCCTTTGTTGTCGCACTTTTTTTTAGGGCTAGAATAAACAGATAATGCTGGAATACTGCAGTGTCACCGAGATGAGCAGAAGGAACTTAAACCTCAATTGACATGTCTCAGGCAGCCGACTTTTTTTGAACGTTGACAGCCATCTGTGTGGATTCCTTTCACTCTCCACTAATGAGCTGTGGGTTGAGGAGACCCAATCTACACAGGGTTGTCCCTCGGGCCCTGTGCAGCTGCTGGGCACACACACACACACACACACACACGCTCTCTTGTGCATACACGTTTCCCTTCCCTCCACCCAATCATCCCCAAACACAAACTCACACTTACATTTTTCTATCTTCACAAGGACTTTTCCTTTGACTTCCATTCATTTTTTGTTGGTTTTCATAGCCTATCCCTGACCTTCACCCTACGTCTGGACCATGCCCAGTCCATTCCAAACCTAAACTTAACCTAAAACTCAATTCACAGCTTAGTCCTAACCCAAACTCCTAAAGCAAAGGCAACATTTCTTCTGATGGAAAAAAATGGGCCTTAGGAAGGTGAGACACACACACACAACACACACACACACGCACACATGCACACACCGTTGTACTTCCATGAAAGCAGCTTCCATTCATTTTAGTAACTGCATTTTCCACAACTTTGACCATTAGTGGTCAGTTCTTAATCCTAACCTTAACCAAAACTTAAACCACACTGTACTTCTAAACCTAACCAGTAGAGCACAATAGACCTGAGACAAAAGTAAGGAACAGGAAAATGTCCTCACTTCTAGAAATCACCTCCCCTTGTTGGTGAAAATTGTGACAGTGGTCATCTTTATATATAGCATACATAAGTTGTTTCTTTATCTTCTCTGTAGAGACTTTCCATTTGAATAGAAATTCATTTCTACAGCCTAACCTGATCTCTCCCCTTAACCTGTGGTGTCCAAACGTTTTGCAAATTGGGCCAGAATCCCAAAGTGTTTTAAATACTCGGGGGGTCATCCAGTTTTTCCAACATGAAACACAGAATACATTTGCTTTGAGTTTTTTTAACTACTCACAAACAACTTGAATATGCAGTATTTTTTAATGAAAGAAAGTGGCAAAGTTTCTGTCTTGATAAAAGCTGCAGTAGAGTTTCCTAACTTTTTGGAAAAACTTTTTCTGGCTTTTTTTTGTCTAGAAAATCTTGTAGTCTATTCCATGCAATGAAAATAAGATCTTTGTTGAAATCAAACCTTCTGCTATTACCCAGCATGTGTTACAGTGGCCCAGTCAAAGTGCAGACCTGAATCCAATTAAAAATGTGTCTCACACTCAAACTATTTTATACATTCTCCAGGTACTCTGACTTTGCTAGAACAATTTTGCAAAGATGAAGAAGCAATTGTTTTTCAGAACTGGTGGAGAACCAGACCAAAAAATGATTGATTCGAGTTGGGGGGGAAAAAACAAAACAAAAAAAAACACACAAAAAAAACGGTGTCTTTTTTTCACACAAAAACATACTTTTGAATTTTCTATTTGTAAAAATAAACATGCATTTGCATATGCACTATTTTCAAATTCAACAATACTTTATTGATCCCAAAGGGAAACTAAATTCTGCGTTGATCTTTAACACAAATTCCCATAAATTACGCTGAAGTTTAAGAATGTCACGTGTCAAAACGGGGAAAAGTTCAATAGGTATGAATACTTTGCTAGGCACAACATACTGCTGCCTTCCGGTGTGTTTTTGCGTCTCACTGCGGAAATAATTTGTGTGAACGATGAGGTAAACAAACGAAGCAGCTCGTGGAGCTGCTTCGTTTGTTTGTTTGGAGCAAATGGCAACCAGAATACATCAGGTTAAAGTTTGACAATCCGCCGTTTTTTCCCCTCGTGACGCTCCGTACCTGTAGATGCTGCGACAATGTGACGAGATCCATCTGATCCATATCGCTCACAAAAAGCAAATGAGCTGGAACATGGCTGATAGAGTGTGTGAATAGAAAATGACAGGAAGAGCCTAATCAATGTCCTGCAGGGCTGGCAACCACGTCGCCTTTGTTTCTTTTTGTAAATACAAGCCTCTTTAACATCACAATGTGAGCCATTATCTCTCCTGGCAAGGTAAATTTTTTGGAGGAGCTGCTGCACAAAATGAGAGAGAGGGAAAAAAAACCCCATACATTTTCTCTCAGTTTGGATCGGATCAGTTGGAAGAGATCTAAAGTCATGCAAATGCTACAGCAGGAAAATGCTGGCAATACTCGTTCTAATTATTCCATATCAGCACATTTGCATGGAATAGAATTTTTTATTTTATTTTTTTTAAAGAAGGGAAGAGTTAATGATCAGTGGAGCTTGGGCATGGAGCCTGTTTAGGAATTCACAGCATTTTGATCTAATCACAGAATCAAAATATTCATGAAACACAATGATATCTCCCCCAAGCAGGCGGCTAGCCATTAATTTTCAAATTCAGGTAATTTATTAACACTTATCAGGGGCTGAAAAAGCCTTGCTCTGTGTTTGTAAAGTGGCTGAGAGGGAGAGGAGTTCGAGAAAACTGATTCCAGATGATTTATAACCATGTGCTAGGTGCATTTTCAACCAGGTATTCAATTAGAATGCATGTCCAATTTTCCATCCTAGATCTACAGTTAAAAACTCTATTAAAGCACCATTTTCCTTAGCATACATATCTATTATCAGTGTTCACAGCAAATTTGATAACTTTGGCTCCGGCTCTGTCATTGTGCTCATTTTGTGCTCCTTGCTCTCTTTCTCCCCGCTAATTAGAATATATTTGACAATGGACTACAAGGTGCTACTCAGGCATATTTTCCCCCCCAAGTATGTTAACAGCTTGCTTTAATATTTATTTGTGCTATTAAAACTGTGGTGATTGCGTAATAATATCACAGCCGCGGTCATTAGCCATAACATCAAAAGCTGCAGTGCTTGATCTCTCTCGCGCTGGCTTTACAAAATCATGGCTCTGCCTAGCAACACATTGTTATATAGCACACACAAAGTTCACAACAACTCTAATGAATGCAGTATTTTAGCTAATTTTTCTAGTTATATAGGTAGTATTTGAGTCCAGTTTTGAAACGGCAACTATTGATTCAGACGTTTAAGTGTTTGCTGTTTTGGCATTTAATGCTGACTTTGAAGTTAAACTTTCTCATGATGAACAAAAGATTATCCTAGTTTCATTCACACCTGTTCACATGTGGAGACATTTCAAACATCACTTCATACCTGCTCCCATATAAAAGGTATATTTAAGGTCACTTGGTCAACTAATGTAGGTAAATGGCTTACTTATTTACAGGACAGGGACATCATTGTGTCAATTAGTAACTTTTCATCAGAGTTGACAAAAATCACATGCGGGGTTCCCCAAGGTTTCATGTTTTGACCCCTCCTATTTAATGGCTACATAATCCCACTAGCTCTGGTTGTAACAAGATGAATAACCATAATTATGCAGATGATGTAGTCAACTACAACATCTTTAATTTTAGTAAGCATTCTAACTTTATCTTATACTAATACAATGTTGTTGTTTTTTGTTTTTGTTTCATTTTGTTCAGCTCTTTCAATAGCAGTTTTGCATTCCATCTTTTTCACACTTGTTCTTTGATAAAAAAGTTTTGGCGCTAGGATGAGGTCTTTTCTGGCCATCTCGAAATCTATTTATTTCACAAAACTGCAATGGAAACCTTTTTTTCACATCATACATGTCACATGATCAAGAACAGGATGTTGCCACTGGTGCAAACTACGAAGAAGACAAGAAGTAGTTGGCGGATGATGGGGCGGGATGTTTTCATTGACTTATTTTATGAACAAATGTGTGATTTTAATTGTCTCTTATTTAATGGGAACACTGCAATTGCAAAATTGTTTCTTTGACATTAGTGGAATGTCGACAAAGTTTTACGCACGTTTGTACTGGAAACGTAGCTAGTGATTCCAAAGAAAATGGCGTATTCCTTCGTATTCAGCACTGCAATAGATATTGTCTTTGGTAAATCATCAAGGGGGTTGTGTGCACCATCTACGCCAGAGTGCAAAGATGATATCTCATGCCTGCTATTGTATATTTACACATCTCAAGGAAACAGACGGCCACATATCTTCCAAGTGTTGCTCACACAGCAGTGATCTGGGAAGAAGGATGGCCCAAGGACAAGGCTCAAAAACAGCAGGGCTAGCCTCTTTTTGTCTCTCACTAATAAAGTGGGATGGATTCAAGCAGCCCCCGAAGCTAAGCTGAGCCGAGCCCTCAGCTGCGATCGCGCCACGATAACAACAAGATGGATCAATACGTGCGTTGTAGAGGTTAAATGATGTTATGTTGTTGCTTGTTATTGGACATGGCGTGTCACAATCCATGATACTGACACCTTTTTTCTGCCCTTGCTTTTTACCAAAGCCAAGGTAAGGTTGAAGGCCTCACACTGATCCTGAAATAAAGGGTTGTGTGCCAAAGTCTTCATCTCCACAGTCAACTGAACCTTCCTGGATAAACGAATCCATTTGCCTGGTTTAAATGTATGTATGTGGGTAAAAATATCTGACAATTAACCTTTGAAGCCTTTAAAAAATAAAATTGATCTCCTGGTTTTATTTTTAGTAGGCTGTATTAATCTACTTTGGGAAGACGCATACAAAGGATATATAAAATAAGATATTTCTATTTGTTTATGTATTTTGTGTTTGTCATAACACATATTTAATTTTTTTCTTTATTTGAGCAAGATGTCAAACAAAATGAGTGTTGGATTCTTTTGGTTAGCTAAATATTCATGCTGCCCAAAGAAACAGCCTAAACATATTGTAAGTTCATATTCTACTGCAGTAACATTCTCATTTTTAAAAATATTTGGAAAAGGATAGCCTTGCCAACTAGATCAAGAAATCACTTTATCCAAATCAGTGCTGTAACAATTATTGGCACCCCCAAAAAGCTCATGTAAAGAAATTACTTTTTTTTTTTTTAGTTTTAAATTTCACTTTTTCAAATTCAAAATTAGAATTTCATGAAATCCTGAAGTCCATGGCATCGCAAACTCTCAAGTACTAGGAGATTTTAAAAACAATCCTGGTGGAGGAACCAAATCAACACAAATAGTTAATTTTTCTCCTCCACAAAATCCTCCAACTCTGGTCCTAAAGAAAACCTGTGAGACAAGTTGAAAAGAAGAGAGCACAACATGGGGTTCTGGATGATCTGTACAAAGTATTGATGGTAATGGTACCAGAAGGATGACTGTCACTGGTGATTTCGTGAAAACTAATTTCTTCATGTGAGATAATTCCCGATTAGTGCGCAGATTAAACGTTGGTTTTCAAAAATTGTACCTGAATTTAAACAGCAATGAAAAAGCAGTTTTATTTTAAAGTTTTTACATTTCTGTTAGGTTCACCCAACCACTACTTGGATTCCTTTCTCAAAAATGTACAAATGTACATACATCACATATCACCATCCTAAAATAATGACCCAAGTCTTTTTTGTTTTTGGCCTAAAGTGTTATATTTTTGCGTAAAACATCTTTTGGAAAGGAGATGTTTTCCATTTTTTTATTATTTTGCCAAAATCACCTTTGGTAAAAAAAAATTTCTTGGGCCATTGCTTTAGGAAGGTGACGATATGCAATGCTGCTGGAGAAAACTTTTTTTATTGTGTTAGAAATAAAATGGCTAGCATTCATGTAAAAAAAAAAAAAAAAATCTGCCAAAAAAGCTACATTTTTAAAAAGTTGCTACAAGTCGTCTTTGTTACTTTAGTTTTTTATTCATTTTGCTGAGAAGCTGTAAATAAGAAATGCTGTGGTAAAGCAACTACTAATGAAAGTGGAGCAGAAACATTTGGACGGTGATTTATTTATTTTTCATTGTTACTTGTTCTTTACTTTATCTGTGTTTGTGTTACTGTGTTACTCATGCGGAAGAACAAGCGACTTGTAGTTTCATCTCCCAAATCTGTCTGTCTGAACAAGACTGATGGCAGCAGGTTGAGGAGGGCTCTGTTGTACTTAATCCCGGTGGAATTTTGACCAAAGCACTACTCAGATATTTCATTAAGCACGGCGTCGTCAGTCTGTTAACGGGGCATACTATCCGTCATCACTTTTATGGTAATAATCCTTACAACTCCATCCAGATTCTTGACGGCAAAAGCAGAGGCACGCAGCATTCCCCCATTTATGGCAGGTCAACAGCACATCGAGTGAGGCTGTAAAACAAGCCAAAGATTTGTAGAATTTATCTTCGCAATTCATATTACCTGAAGAAGAGTGCTGTAGGATGAGCAATATATTCTGGCAGCAGAAGGTAGCTGTTAAAAAAAAATTGCCTTGAGACACATTTCAGCTTTGTTGAACAGGTGGTGTGATGAGGAACTCTAACTGGCCTCTTAATCGTGCAAGTTTTAAATGTATTTAATGAGCTCAGTTGTTAACAAGTGGAAGAAAAAAAACAGGATTTCTCATGTTACCTGGGTTCACTGTGTTCGCTTGTACCTCTTCGCTGTCCTCTTCGTATGTGCCAGGGAGAGAAGTCAAACTCGATCAGAGCGCTTACAGTTTTCTATTCATTTTGCTGAGAAGCTCTGGTGGAAAAAAAAATGCTGTGGTAAAGCAACTAATAATGAAAGTGAACATCATGGAGCAGAAACATTTGGATGGCGATTTATTTATTTTTCATGGACTAATGAGGAAGTCTGTAATTTTTAATAACAGCAGATCACACACCGAATTAAGTCTTCCCACTCATACATGCTGCTAGCTTTATCACTTAAATTCCTATCAGTAAAAACTAGGCAGTAGAGATGGACGAGGAGAAAGAAAACAAACTTTGGTGAAATAGTCAGAAGTCTGGCACCTGCAGATAACCTGATGATGCTTTATTTAGATGAATTATTTAGATGAATAATGTGTTACAATGATCCAGTCTTGGAAAAAATGAATAATAGTTTTCAGTTTGGATTGTGAGATGATGCTACTTGGCAACATTTTATAAATCCATCCACCCATCCATCCATTTTTAACGCCCTTGTCCCAGGGGGTTCGGGAGGGGTGCTGGTGCCGATCTTCAGCAAACGCTTCGGGTCCACCCTGGACAGGCTGCCAGTCTGTCGCAGGGCAACACAGAGACAGACAGGACAAACAACCATGCACACGCTCGCATGCACGCACACACACACCTAAGAGGAATTTAGAGAGACCAATTGACCTAACAGTCATGTTTTTGGACTGTCGGAGGAAGCCGGAGTACCTGGAGTACATGAGACTGAAGAGTTGTAAAGCTGGGGATCATATGAGACATCTTTAAGATTACTCAAATATTTCTAAAAAGGGAGCATGTAAACCAGAAATAATAAATGCCCCAAAACAAAACCCATAATGAAGATGACTTAATCCTGGCATAAGAGGCAATAGAACCGCACCAAGGAAATGGCATAACATCCGAAGAAGACACGGAGCACAACTTTCTTCTTCACAAAATGGGAACAAAAGTTTAGTGGTGTCAGATTTTAGAGGTTGTAGGATTTTTTTAATATCTTTGGGGAAAAGACCACATGTCATTTCTCCCTGAAGCGCTAGACAAGTACATTTGTTTTGGTTGTATTTATCCAGAATGCCCTGCACTATGGTCCACTTCCTGCTTTTGGAGCATTCTCCGGTCTGCTTGCATCCACATATGCATTCGAACCACACTAGAATTCACTTTAGTCAATCTGAGTCCTAGTTTGCTTTTTCGGTCCACATCAGAGTTCGATTGCACATTCACACCTCCACAAACAAACCGGACTTTCTAGGCAAACAGGCCTGTAGTTTGATTAAAGTGAACTAAGTGTCTTGTGAGACAAAATTGTAAAATGTTACTAAAACCAGTAACCCTCCATGACTTTTCTGTCCTATTAAGCAGATGAGTTGCACATGTTAAGCTATCATTGATTTCATTGCCAGTAATACCTGATCGGATAGCTATTAATATGTGCCATTCACAATTTGTGCTGAAGTGCTCAGTGCTAATACCATGGAGGGCTGTAGCGTATATTACCAGTCACATTACTACAACCAGCAATTAGCAGCTTAGGCTGTACTTGGCTGCATGTTGACAACTCCGACTCTTGTTTCTGAGGTGCGCAACTTGGCAGTGTTGGGGGGATTATCAGTGCTCCAAATTACATAACTGAACTAATGAGATACATACTCGCACAGTCTCAACCCGTATTCCCACCGGGTGCCTCGCTGTCGGAGTGAAATATTCCACAGGTCCCTGTGGACTCGCAGCACATCGCTGCCTGTCTGGGGAAGGGAGAGCTGAGCAGGCGGGTGAACACGGAGAGGAAAGAAATGAAGATGTATCGCCACCAAAAGGTCTGACTGACACGAAGCTAATAAGCTGTAATTGTTCAGCGGCTGGTTTGGAGCGTCTTGCCAGAGTGAACCAAGGTGAAAATGACTTCCAATACTGTTGTATTTTAGGATTTTTTTTTTCTTTTCTGTAGCTGATGTCTCATTAGACAAAAAATGTTGTAGTTTTCATACACGGGGGTTCATTCCCATCAACAAAACACACTATAGAAAACGAGAGATTGTTAAAGTCGTCAGTAGATGGGGGATTATGGATATTTCATCTGGAAATTCAAGCAAAGCAAACTAACTGTTAACTCTGTGACGAGAGTAAAAGTGAGACTAAGCAAGCATGTTGGGGAGGAAAAACACTTAAAACAATGACATCTTCCTTTCTCTGAAGCAGTAAAAGCTTGTGTTTTCTTCCTAATGATCTGGAACTTTGTTCATTTTCATTTCTTCTATCTGTTACCGACATTTCTGTCAGTGTTTTGATTTTTAGCTTTCATCAGATGTTACGTTCAGCACTTGAGTAGCTTTTTTACTTTTAGTAATTTTTTTGGTTAACTACTTTCATTTTCTTCTTCAGTAAAAATAAACATAAATAATTTTACTCTTGGGTATTTTTTGGGGTATTCTACCCACCTCTGGACAGCAATTTCTGAAAGTCTTGGGACTGGAGCAAAGGTTCATGTTTCAGCTGCAATAGAAAGTTAGAGTTCAGACCAAAGCATTCATGTTTCAGAATGGTCTCTGTGTAGAAATAACCAAGTGGTCTGAATACTTTAGCTGGTAGTGAGTATGTAAAGCGTTGGCCACGTCTGCAACTGCGTTTTGTCTTATTACTCGTTTTATACCCACTGATTGGCACCTACAATAAAATGACCCAAACAGAAGGACTCTGTGTAACTGTTTTCTATCAATAAACGTCATAAAACCAACCTGCACCAAAAATAGATATCTGTAACGAAGTCCTCGGTGGGCAGCGGAGGGTTCCCACACAGTGTTAATCGCGGGATTGTGAAGCAACCATTTTCTCTCACTGCAGCACAAAAAACTGTTGGAATTAAAGTCCAGGCTAATATAGACGAATCAAGCTAACTGGAGGGGACAGATTCACAGCATTATTTATCATGTTACAATGAGCTTATCCCATAATTACCGTATGGTAATTCCCTTATGGATGTCAGCTGTGTTTTTCCTCTCGCCCCTCATCCAAATTAAAATCTACACTGCCTTTATCATTTTAACTACAGTATATTACCTCTAGTGCTAATAATGAGGCTTTTAAAAGACACTTACCTCAAAAAAAAAAAAAAAAACTAATTGTTTTTGTTTGATTTTGGTGACACTTTATCAGGACTGGTGGTTAATTAATAGCAATTATACATTAACTATTAAAGGAGGAACCTTATTAATTAATAGCCTCAGATGCAATTAAATTACAGATGCACACACCAATTTAGCTACCAACTTTCCTTAATCCTGCGTAATTTCAAAGGGATTTGAGGAAGGGGGGAAAACGATTCATTATGGCTGCAGTAGGTGTTAATTAAGAAGTAACTAGGGGGTGCATCTAATATGGATGCTGTGTGTGTGTGTGTGCGTGCGTGTATGTGTGTGTCGGGGCAGGCATGGGTTCAGGCAGGGTATTTATGGAACACAAACAGAGCATACAAATTCAGCACACAAAGGCCACATTTCTTCCAAGAGTGAGCTGTTTTACAGACACAGCCATGTTTGCTCATGATGATGTGGAGTTGCGTGTTTCCATCTGAGCAAAGCTTCGTCATTATCTGTGTTTCCATTAACCGTAAAGTAGCGCAAATTGAAAGTGTGAGAAAAAATAACCCTCCAGGTTTTTGTGCTAGTTTTCGGTGGTTTGTCGGCCAAATCAAAATTAGTGTGTTTTACAAAACTGCAATGGAAATACTGTCTTGCCATCACGAGTCATGTGATTAACAGCCGGCCATTACTACCGGCGAAAACGACAAAGACGACAGGAAGTGGCAGGAAGATGGTTTGGTTTTCGCCATTTTCCGGACATGCGAGCCCAGTTCATAAAATGTTGTGCGTTCTTCCATCGTGTTGAATCCATAATTTATCATACAATTGCCAAATACAATTTATACATATTTGCAATGGAGACGTAGCTTATGCTAAACGGTCTATATCCTTCATCACATTAAAAACTGCTGTCACTGAATCACATTTTAGGGTCTTGTGGTCCACTGGGTCAAGACTGAAAATCACAAGAACATCACTATTCAAAAACAGAGGAAAATGGCATTTGGTGCAGAATTGTTAAACATGGTTGAAAAACATTTGACTTTCAAACTTCTTACTGTTGAAATTCCTCTTTGATCCACTTCTCAGAAAAATGGTTCTCCCTCCCTTTCCACCCATGATTGCAGCCTACTACCACAGTTTAGTTGAAATGAGAGACAAAGAGCAGCTCAGGGGATCTTCTGTAAGGTTTAGAGGAGCAGTGCAGCTCACCAGGGAATATCCCAGGCAACATTCACGATGTCCGATTATGTTAATAGTAAATCCAATTATGCACTCACACCGTGGTGCTTGGAAAATAAACTGGGCTTGTTGCCCATTTGGTCCCAGAGAGATGGAAGCAGGTTTTCTTATTTTTAAAACGGTGAAATTTAAAAGGATTTTTCTCTTATTTTAATGTTCAGGACACTTTCAATACACAAACAGATGAACTCAATGGCTGAATTTGTTGCATCATTGATATCACTGAATCAATTACCAAAATAGTGTATTAATAATGTAAAAGGGAAATGGTTCATCCAATTCACTTTACTTTCCATGTACAATAAGACAGTCATGAGATCAGTGAGTAAAGCTTAAAATAATGACCATTCATAACTACGTCACCTAATCAGATTGAGGCAGAATGGCGGACATTGGAAATGAGAGATGGAAGCATTACATAAAGAAACTGCAAATGTTTTTTCAGGTTGTTTATGATGGCATAGCCATGGCTTCTTGTTCAAGCTGAGTTAATTTGTCTGTGGATGTAGCTCACCCAGTAGTGTGGCTTACTTACCTTTGTAAATACCACTGGAAATGGATAGCTTAGAAAATCCCAGCTTAGAAAATCACTAGCTGGAAGTAACTAGCTTAGAAACTGACCCATACCTCCTCTATCCTGACTTGTTGATTTGATAAACCTGTTACATGATTTATACCACTGTCATAAACGGTGTTTCCCTTTACACTGGAGTAGACTTAAAAACGTACAAAAGTCTAGACACTAACCAGTTTTGTCGTACATGTTATGCGACATGATGGTGGAGCATTCTCTCTATGTTGACTAATGATTTGATGCGTACCTTCTCCGTTATGCAATATTTGATTGCATCTCACTAAGTGTACTCATACATAGTATATGTATATCTTCTTACTTGTGATGGGTGTTCACTGCATATAGTGATTACACCAAGGGCTGACGGTCCTAATCGTAAGTGCTATCCATGGCTGTCAACTTTCCGCATCAAAAGGTTTATGATAAAATGACAAGTTTGGTTTGGATACTTGTCTGTTCGTGCAGCTGTCTGCTAAACAACCTATGGCCATTTTTACAGCAAAATCAGCTAAAAAAAAGGAATATTAGTCTTCCAACTGTCTGTCTTTTGACAAGCCACTGTATCCCACATGGGTTGTTTTGACATCCGTCATGGCGGAGTGGACCGCTTTCTGAAGAGTGTGACGTCAAAAGGTCAATGGCTGAAACACAAACCTCCTTGTGCCATTTTAAAAACCTGCTCGTCTTTATCTTGATAGTCTTTTGTTTCCTCAATCCAAACTAGTGATGGTGATTGCTAAATGCTGGAACGTTTTATCTTATGTCTTGTCCTCTGATTGCTACAGTTTACAGCAGCTATAAGACGCTTTTATGTCAAACAACTTTTGTGGTGTCACTCCAGTAGCGGTGTCTGGTGGTTATCGCTCCATTCTGGATGTCATCTGGAGCGGCAGGCAGGAAGTTAGCTGGTCTATGAACGTAACACACAATAACATCCTCCAATGTGTTTCACAGCCAGCATTTTCTACTACCAATTACAGTATTGACAGGTTTGTGCTGTTCTTTTATTAAAATTCTTAATCTAGATCAATTAGGCTGATGAAACTTCATGCTGAAACACAAATTTTACAATATGTAAAAAATTATTTTGCTGCCTGTCCACAGCTAGTTGTCTAAAAGAAGAAAGTACATCGGTGCCATTTTTTTTTATTCGAACGTTAAAAGTGTAAGTAATTGGATCTAGAATTTCACAATAAAACATTTACAGTAAATTAGATGAAATACCAGTAGAAGGACAATTTTATATGGCCTGTTTTGTAATATATTGAAGTTGGATAATTGTAATTAAATGTAAAGTTAAAACAAATAGGCCTGTCACAATAACAAATTTTGCTGGACGATAAATTGTCCCAGAAGTTATTGTGATAAGTGATAGTATTGTTTTTAAACCAAAGTCAAGTGGTAATAACATGACAAAGCTAGAACACATTCTCAACAATCAATAAACTTTAAGTTCTATTGAACATTTAACACTGAAACTGGAAGACCTTTTAAAATACCCAAAATAAGTGAACATGAAAACAGAAACAATAAATAAAGTGAATCATGAAGGCTCTCTGTGTGCAAAATTCTGCTTCATAAAAGTAGCTACTTGAGACCAAAGCACCAGACTGAAGACATAAAATCCAGTTTTTGTTAGAAAGAGAAACAAGAAAAAAAAATTCAAATATAAATTGTAGGATTAGTTTTCAATTTGGGACTAATTGATTTATTGCATTTATTTACAGGCCTAATATTGAATAATTTGACTCTATTAACCAAGTTGGATGCAAAAGTGCATATAAGAAGGCTTTTTAAAAAAAATTCAGTCTGTATTTAATTCATGTCAACTGTGCAAAATCTGACATCTTTGTAGTTGGACGGTTGTCTCTCTCTCTACATATATATATATATGTGTGTGTGTGTGTATTTTATAATACTCCACACTGATTTGAAATCATTGTGTTAGGGGGTCATATTGAACTCTTATAGGAAATAATCTGAATGTGCAGCCCTATAGATTAATCTGTTATCGCACCAAAGGAGTGTTTGACCTCTGAGGTATTCTTCAGTAGTGTTTTTTAACTTTGATAGGCAATAATTGTTCCCTCGGTCTGCAGCACGTTTTCTTTTCCTGCTGTTTTTTTTTTTTTTTTTCGTAGCTTTTTCAGCCCAGATCCACGTGATTTCAACATTCGCCGTTCGTGTCGCACATGAAACGCCCTCTGAAGCACCCAACTGTCTGTGTCTGCGCTAATTAATGTTTACTAAACTTGAAAGCCGGTATAGGCTACACTGGGAACCATAATTACAAATGCGCCTTCAACGGCAATTTGTTTCTTGGGTGACTGAGAACATTAAAAGTCCGACTTGAAACGAGGCTACAAAAGCTAACAAACACATGTATTTCCACTATTCGAGCGCATTTTGATCCCTCAAGACATGCCATCAGTGACGTCCCCTGATCGGAGAAGAAACCGTGCAACGCAGTCAAACCAGCAATTAGTGCAAATTAGCCGACATTTTCAAAAAAGAAAAAAAAAAGTCTTTGCTCTGAAAATGGCTGCTTTGTAGTTCAAAAAAAAAAAATTCCCATTTTGGCCTTAGAGTGGGAGGGTTTCCAGCAAATGCTTAAATCCTAAAAATAAGTACTGCAATCTTCTGGCACAGACACACTGTAATGCTTAAAAACAATTTAGCAACTGTCATCGCTGTAATTACAGTAACTAATTACCATCCTCAGCAAACAAATAGCTTAACATAATACGCAGACCCAATCAATTTGAAGAAATGCAAATTCTGAAAGTAAAAAAGAAAAAAAAAGGACAATTTGGCAAACCTGAAAGAATTACGGGGGAAATAATACACTTTGTTTTATCCGCACATAATTCCCAGGGAATATCATATCATAAATATTTGCATTCAGTTCTTATCAGGACATTTGCATTTGCCTCTTATCAGCCGGCAAGCCAGGCACTGGCAGATAGGGAGGGCTGCCTCCACGCCGTACACACATTTCTAATGAGTCACGTCGCAGGCTGATATCATATTTTGGCTAGAACTTTATCACCAAAACGAGGAGGTCATTTTCTCCTGGAGTTGGCTCATCTTGGAACTGTCTTTTGAGGTTTTTTTTCTCTCCCTTCTTCTGATGTGATTCAGCTGAGATTCTTTTTTTTTTTTTTTTTTTTTTTTTTATAAAGCCCACAAAAAGGATTATTTCCTCTCCTCCCCCAACCGAAACGGGGCCCCGTATCAGTGGCACGTATGCTTGCAATGATTATCATTCTGTCATAAAATATTTCAGTTTTATCAGAGTATTATTTTATTTGCCACAGCATCCCTTCGGAACAGAGGCTCTGGGGGAAGGGGGGAGAAGAAGAAGAAAAAAATAAAGAAAAGAGCTCATCTGCATGAACAGCAGTGGATGACAGGCGGGAGGCTCCGAACCGCCATCTCATTTTTTTTTTTTTTTTAGGTGAGACGTGTGCAACAGTTTCCGGCGCGGGGAGGAAGAAAAAAAAAATTAAAGTAATTGTTTGATAACATTTTCAAAATGGTATTCCACAATAACAATTTCATGGTGAATTGCAGAGTATAATTATAAATCAGCCTTTTTTTCCCCTCTCCCCTCCTTTGGACAGCCGAGGAACACTGGGGGTCAAGTAAAGTATCCTAGTCAAATTCTCCTCTCATTAGCGCAATCGTTTCTCTCTGCTAATTATTTCCTCCCCGTCTCACCCGCGCTGCCTCCCTCCCTGCCTCCCACTGGACTATTTCACAGCCACATACAGTACAGAACTGTGTAACCATTTAACGTAATTTTCCTTAAAAAGGAAAATGTTGTTCTTGCAAAAATCCTCTGTTTTTTTTTTTTTTTTCCCCCCCATTATTTACAGCTCGATTGGACAAAATGCTAAATATTCTTTTCACGTAATGTAATCATGCAAATTAAGAAAATAAAAATGCATGTTGGTGTACGATTGTTTTTTCTCTCTGTTTTTTATTTACTTATTTTTATTTTGAATGTAATTGGGCAGGTGAAGTTTTGTATGCAGTTAAAAGGAACGGCTCGTTTTCCTGCCAACGGTGAGGAAGGACGGGAAACACAGAGAGGAATAATTGGGAAAATTCAAAGACGGACCAATCATTAAACTGCGCTTCGAGGAAGGAATGTGACAAAAAAAAAAAAAAAAGATAGAATAAACAAAACATTTAAATTTCTGCTATTTCTGCATGGAAATGTCAGAAATAATAATAACAGAGGAAACGGTTTTGGTCCAGCCTTCTTTGTGGCGTGACGCCTCCTGCAGCTGGGAGCAGCTGGATCACCTAAAGGATTCTCCTTAAAGCTTATCTCAGGCTTTGTTTAGACAGAGGAGGGAAGACATTCCACAAGGCCCAGCTCTGATGGACTATCAGGAAAAAAAAACACATTCGTACAACCAGCAGCTGCTCTTTTCCAAGCAGCACCTCAAAATGTTCAGACTTAATTTTTTTTAAGTCTGGATTTACGGCTGCATGATATTAGAAAAGAAGTTTGTTTTTTTTACCCTGCGATATACATTGCAGTATGAAAAACTACAGGAATTTTCAAAGATGGTATTTGAGAATTATTCCTAGGCTGTGTATATATATATATATCTATATATATCTATATATATATATATATATATATATATATATATATATATATATATATA